>NW_010098923.1:61468-122069 GCF_000699245.1 Pterocles gutturalis
AGGAATGAGATTAGGCATTTTTAATGCAGATCTGCCTTTAAAATAGCTCAATCCGGTTGTTGGTGCTGTTGCCTATGGTGGGGTTTCCCAGTGTTTCCCTTTGCCCCCTGCCATGGGAGCAGCACCCTTTAGGTGCCCTCGCACTACCCTCTAGTGACTGCCGGGGGCTGTTACAGCCCCGCCGCTGCCTGCACCTCCGCCTCTCTACCTGGGACTGCGCTCACGACTTCCAGCAACGCTGGTCTTTCTGTGCTCCTGCAACTTGCCAATAAAAAGCAGGCAAGGCCAAATTTGTAGGGAGATTGCAACATTCTGTAGGAAACTTGTATTCCATGAATCACTGCGATGTAGTAGAAATCACAGCCCTGGCTGTGCACGCAGTATGTGCTACGGCACCGGGGCTGTTGGCTCTGGAATGTAAAATTATATAGCCCGTGTGGACGATCAGTCTACCATGTCTGCCCTGGTTGTGCCATGCATGTGCCAGGGCTCCAAAGGCAGATGACAGGGCCATGGTAAAATCAGCCAAGAATTACCCTTACAAAAGCCGAGCTCAGTGCAGTCAGTTTATTATATATTTTTTTTTCCCTTCTTCTGTGTCTGAAACAGATGGGCATCAAATTAATACTAGCTCCGCAGGTTTTCTGCCATCTTCTGCTCTCCTTGTGCTTTATGCAATCGGCAGAGTTATCCTGGGTATGAAATAGGAAAGGATTTGTTCTTTGGTTTGGCAAAGGAAGAGTTAGTTGCAAAACACCGATTTCTTGAATGTCATAGCTAAGATGCTTAGCTTTGCACTGCTCTACGGTAATTTCTGGAAGTTGTTGCTTTATTAACTCAGACTGCTATTAATAAAGGAAGCAGTGCCCGGCATTTGCATTTTAGGAATTATTTCTGGGAGGTAATTGCAACCTACTTTTGGAAAGATCTTTCCTTATAAAAATCCATACATGTCACATCCACTTACATGTGTGGGCATTATTCAAAAGAGAAATACTCCCTCTGTATCGTGCCCAGATTTAAAACCTGTTTTTAGAGGGTCCAGGATGCTGGTCATAGACAGGTAGCATTGGCAGCCATCCCAAAATCTCCTCAAAGGGTCCAGAGGTTGTTACCGCATGAATCATTCAGTGTTTCCCACACCTTCCTCATCTTAACTATCATGGTTTCACAGCCATGAAGTTTCCACAGCCATGTCCATTTCCATACGACTAGCCACTAAGGTGTGAAATCCTAGTCCATGACACAGAACCAAAAAATGTTTCCTATAAAATATATGTAGGAAATAAAGGCCCTTCTCTTTTCAGTTCCTGAAAGAGGGCTTTTGGCAAAGATGCTGATGAAATGGAAGATTATTTTTCTCTGAGAGAAAAGGCGTGTCATTATAAATGTGCTCCTTTCTGGTGTACATCTTTTTCCTTCTCACTCCTACAGATTTTGAATACAGCCTGTAAGCAAGTAGCAGCTATGACTTTTTACAGCACATCTAGATTTAAAGGTTTCTTTTTACTTCGGAGTTGTGTACGTGGGGCTTCGGGAGGCTTGTTTCAAAATCAGATGAATCGTGATACCAGCAGGTGGAAGGTATAAGGGAAATGGTTACCTGACATTTTTTGCCTAAGTAGCAAAATCTGATACATTGATCAGTAGAAGAGGACCAGACAGTTCCTCCTGAGCCCATGCCGCAGCTCTGCACGAATGCGTGAACGCTTTCAGGCAACCCAGTGGTCTTTGCCTCTCCAGTTACAGCATGGATGCAGCCACAGCTGCCTACGAGCGAGGCTGTGGAGCTGTTTCGCTGACACCACTTTAGAAAGGAAGCGGAAGGCTTGGTTGTCAAGGCATGCCTGCACAGTCAGCTTCATTTAAGAAGCCTCTGAAGGGTGTGAAAAATAAGTTAACTGTGGGTTTGCAAGAGGGTTTTCACTGTGCCTCTCCTTCCAGCCTGGCGCTTGGTTTCTTCAATGCTGTTTTCCAGCCCTTCGCAGCGCTCTGAACTAAAGCCTGAGTATGTGACAGGGTGGGTACATTCTCCCTCGCCGTGCAGAACTCATGATGGAAAACCCCGCTAAGTTATGTGCTTCTCTCGTACTGCTCTTGTCAGGCTCATGCCATTTAAGAGAATGACTGCCCCCAGCAGTAAGCTCACCCTGCCACTTGCATTAGAAACAATTCCTTCGGTGAAATACAATCTGTAGGAGTGATTCTGACAATTCAGATTTTGAAGCTGGTGTCTGAAGCAATTTAAGAACCACTTTCTTAAAGGTAAGGGAAAAATTAGACTAGGGGCACTGGAAACACTGCTGTGCTGTTACAGTATTTTCTCTGTGCAGATGTGAATGAGTATAAAAAGTACAGAGGGCATACCATAGGGCTGCAAAGGCAGAAAATCCCTAAATCCTGCATGAATCTTGTTAAGATAAATATTGTTTATTATTTGGTTTAAAAAAAATATTTCTCTACTGGGTAATTCTCCTAAAAAAGAAGAAGACGATAAGGCAGTTTAGTTAATGAGGTTAAGCTTGGTTAATAAGGGCTTCAGAGTATTCCTTTGTGCACACCAGTTACCGTGACGTTCCTTTTTCTTGTGCTTTTACATGCTTCTATTTCCTCTAGTATTGTATCAGGAAACACTTGTTTTTCTTTTCTTTTTCTTTTTTTTCTTTTTTTTCTTTTTTCCCAACCTTGTGTTATATCACAGATTTTAAGGTCTTCAGTCGCTATGCTATGGCTCTGGCTTGAATTCCATGAAATGTTTCCTATCAAACTAGGAGACCATATGCCCATGTTGGCCTAAAATTCCCAGTGCATCATGTACCAGAAATAGAAGCTGGTAAAGATTCTTCAGAGATTGTGTTCACTTGTTCCAAAGACCTGGTTTGTTTATGGAAGGGATGCTTGCAGTACATAAACACTATTTAAGGAGAAATGTCTCTAAAGTGTAGAACAGTTGTTCTCTTCTCCTTCTTGTCTTAATGGTATTTTTAAGGAAAGCTATACAACAACCTATATTCAGTCTCATTTACAAGTAGGCATTAGGATCTTGATAGGAAAGAGCAAGCAGAGAATAATTTTTGTAAAAGCTACATTAGATAATTCAGTCAATTCCTTGTAAACACTCAAGTTATTTACAGAGGAATTTAAAGGTAGGTTTCTCCATTTTTAGTAGCTGTACAGTTTTACAGACTGCAATCTGTAACATTCAGTCTGGATGTTGGTCTATTTTAATTAATACTTTATAGCCACGAAATTTAAAATATTTTGTTTTTCAAGGGAAATGAATAGGAATTAAGTCTGAAATGGATAGAAATTAAAAGAACAAAAAGAGTGACAAGCAATCTACAGACTGTCACTGAAGAAAGATTCACAGAATCCCTGACGCTGGAAGGCAGCTCAGGAGATCGTCCAGTCCAACCCCCTGTTCAGAGCAAGGTCAGCCGGAGCAGGGTGCTCGGGACTGTGTCCCATCAAGTTTTGAATATCTCCAAGGATGGACAGTCCACAGGGTCTGAGGGCAACCTGTTCCTGTGTTCCATCACCCTCACAGTAAAAAAACTTCTCCTTTATGTTGATATGGAGTTTCCTGCATTTCAGATTCCGCCTTTGCTTCTTGTCCTCTCACTGGGCACCACTGAGAAGATCCTGGCTCCATCTTCTTTACTTCCCCTGTACATGTTGGCAAGATGCCCTTGAAACTTCTCCCTGCTGCAGAGTCCTAGCTCCCTCATCCTCTCCTTGTATGACAGATGCCGGAGTCCCTTGATCACCTCTGTAGCCCTTCACTGGACTCTTTCCAGTACATCCATGTTTTTCTTGTACTGGGGAGCCGAGCACTGGACACAGCACTCCACGTGTGGCCTCACCGGGGCTGAGCAGAGGGAAGGATCACCTCCCTTCACCTGCTGGCAATGCCTTGTCTAATACAACCCAGGAGGTTGTTGGCACTTTGAGATGGGTTAGCTTTAAAAAATACAAATACGAGGTTTTTCCTTTTTTTTTTTTTTTTTTCCTTTCTCTTTCAGGACATACCTCCCTAGATGGGTGTTGGGTCTGTTCACAGCTCTAGTCCATTCTTACTTCCTAAAGCTGTCAAAAAGGAAGCAATCAAATGTTTTTGCTGAAAGTGGGATCACAGCACAGAATAAGATAATTATGTTAGAACCAACCACTTGGACACAGACTCTGCCTTATTGTCTTTGTTATCTGGAAGTGTTTGGAATGGATTGGATTAGATGAAAATGTCCGTTATAAAAAGGCCACTAGTTTTCAATATTTACCACACCATGGTATCTGGGATACCACAGTTTCTCCCTAAGCTCACAATACAAAATAACTATGGTAATTGTGTGGTATGGCTTGGCAAATGTTGATTTTTCTGAATGGAAGCCATTCTAGCAACGGCACGAACAAGATCTGCAGTAAGAGTACAGTCCTGAGTGTATTGAAAAATAATAAGTGGACACAGTCTGCTTTGGATCCCACCCTAGTAACAGCTTTCTCAAGGGGACTGCGTGAGACTCAAATTATAGTTACTTCAGTTCCTGAACAGGTATATAAGCTATAGCTGCCCATATAAAACATTTTCATGTTATATTTTTTCTTTAATTGAAATTAATGGTCCTAAGGGGAATTCTTTAAAGTACAAGTAACAGGTAAATGTTACCTCACCGCTTTTCACCAAGAGGTAGACACCTAATTGACATTTCCTCTCTGAGTCCGGAAGACTTCTATGAAAACTTTAGATCCTCATTTTGTAACTTTGAATTAGAAATTATTCTTCCAGTATAGTTTCCAGATTTGGGGTGCAAATTTGGGAGGATATAGGTGATCAAAAGTCAGTGGGACTGAGCCTTCTAAGGCACTTACTGGCTTTTGATATTTTTACCCCTGAGGAGCCTTTCCCCTGCTGATTTTGGCAGCCCTCAGACAAAATCTACAAATGAGAGTTCCTCCTCTCAGCTGCTGCTTTCTGAGCCATTTTAAATATAAATAGAGATCACGTGGACTTTAATAAGGTCAGGGAATGTTTTTTAAATGTCTGTAATTTTTTTTTTCTCCTCAAAACTTAATTTTGCCCATCTGATTTCTGTGGAAGTGGGAACAGATGCCAGAAGCTGAGAACTCCAGCGGCTTTGTGCTCACGCTTACGGCAGAGCACTTGCAGGACTGGGACCCTCAATTACTGTCACATGTAGAGTTACATATTGGCTCTTTGCTGAGATCTGCAAATGCACTCTGGTTCTTCTACCAGGTCAAAGATAGAGGTGTTTAAGGAAATATGGATGTATCTTTGCTCCATTTTTGTCTGTTCATTTGATGAGTAAGATTACTTCAGGAAAGAAGGGATACGTGGGGTGCCTTCTTGCACAGAAATCCTCTGGTATTGGTGCCTAAACTTAAGCACCTGATTCCGTGTTTAGGCACCTTCATAACTGGCTCTTTATCTCGGAAAGTGAATCCATTATAGCAAAGTCTAACTATTGATTTAGATTCCCCATTTGAGACACCAGGGCTTGGATATTTTTGCCTTGTGCCAAGAAATGAAGGAGTCAGAGGCATTTCCAGTTTTCTCGATGTCTCTTTCAGCGTGCTTCGTTCTGAGGGTACTACTTTTATCCGGTTACTGATCAGAAGAGCAGTCTGATTTCGTACATTTTATACCATTTATGTTGTGTTTTCAGTTTGAAAAAAATGCGAGAGACTCACAATGACTTAGATTCGTTCTCTAAGACCGGCTGAGCTCGTTTAGAAGCACACGGCATTCGGGAAGGAGCAGCGGTCTGTGTGTACGAGTGCTGAGTTTTCAGCTAGCCGATCAGCATCAGAGCCGCTGCGTGAATCTGTTTCAGCAAAGTGCTAGTGGAGAAAGGTTTATATTATTTAGGGGTTCCCAAACCAGGCTCCCTCTGTCCTGCTTATTCATACTAATGCATCTACCAGGCCATTTTTTTCTAACAAGTAGTATTATTCCTAAATCGAACTTGTTTTACTAGTCTTATTTTTGATTGCTTCTTATAAGTCCTCTTTAAAGATTGCCTTAGTGGTCAACCTGATTTAGAAAAGTGGGAAGAAGTTTACCTAGAAACGCAGCAGTTTTTACAGCAGTTCCTAAAAAGGACGATAAAACCTGTTGCAATACTAACATCATAATTTTGTGGAAGATGCTGAGAGATGCTGCTGGCAGCTTTTTACCGTGTTGGGTGATAAAATGCAAAAAGAAAACAGGACACAAGTTTAGGCAGGTTGTAGTTTAAATACTCACGAGCACCTCAGCAGAGATAACGCAATACTTCGAGTCGATGTACAGGAGGAAGAGAGAAAAATGGTGCTACATTGGAGGGAAACAAAGACAATCAGGGCTTTCTTCTTGAGCAGCTGCAGCCAGTTCCACTAATGGAAGTGCAAGAGCAGAAACTGGCAGCACAAGGTATGTGTTCGTTTTTACAGATGGCAATGCAGACAAGTTGGTAATTGAGAAGGAAGTCGTGTACGTGAGCTGTTTGACGGGGGACAGCCCATTACAGTACTTTCCTGTGTAATTGACTCAGTGAGTTATTGGAGACAGAATTTCTGTTCCTCTTGAATAGGTTTTAGTTGCTGCAAAATGACATCATTATTGTGTGGGTAAGGCAGGTTTCCAGGTTGCTTTTTTTTTAATTTTTTTTTTATTTTTTCTATTGGTGTTAATAAAACTTTTAAAATTTTCAGGTTGCCTCCGTGAAGGTCTGTGTTATGCTGCTGGTAGTCAGTGGCAAAATACAGCACAAGCGAGATCGTGGTGCGGTAGCTGCTGTTTAAGGCAGAGCGATTTAAGGATGATCAGCTTGTGTGACTTGAAGGATAAAACCTCAAAAACATTGTGTCTAGTAAAAAACAGTTGAAGGAAACTGCTTTCTAAAAAATCATACTTTGTGTGGAATGATGAATTAAATATTTAACTCTTTTCAAACCAGGCTAACATATAGTTCCACCAGAAAATATTTCTTGGTGTTTATTGCAAATGCCTCATGCCGTAAATATGTATACGTGTACTTGCTTGGTCTGTGTATATGCATTTGGCCCGGTGGAAGATCACATATAACATATCACATTAAACACACAGTGTTTAAAAATCAACCACTGCTCACTGTGACAAGGAAGTCTAACCTGCAGAAAAAGCTTTTTATTGTTTCATATTTGTGCCACTGCAGATCTTGAGGGGGAAAATGTGACGATACCTTCCATCCCTATTTGGATTAACAAGGAGATACGCTGTGAACTACATAAGTTTCACCGATAAGTGCTCAAATGAATGAAAATTAATAAGTCATTTTAAAGTGTATTGTGATTACTTATGTGATCTCATAGTTGCATGTGGCCCTTAACGGATGATAAAAGTGATGGTTAATTCCTGCCTGGGGAGCTCAGGCTCTGGGTGAAGGTGGTTTTCCGAAGCCGGTTCCCTTCCAGCACAGTGGCAAAGGTTGAGTGAGCTGGAGTTTAGGCGAGGAAATAAAGGTGAGGAGGTGAAGGTGGTGAAGACATCCAATAGCAAGTGATTTAGTGGCTTCTTTGCATAGCTATGTTTTTCTTAAATTAATCATTTAATTTGACCAGCCGTTGTTTTATTTTGGTAGCAATCATGATATCCTAAACTAATATCTTACTAAATTCTGCTTGCTTAGTGAGGCACAGAGAGATTGTAGTTCGCTGCCTGGTTTTCGGAGGGATTTTTTGGGTTTTTTGAGTAATGAGTGCCGCTGTCTCTAAGGTAGCTTTACAAAATACAGGGAAATGCTTCAAATACTGGGGCAAAATCTACTCATCTGCTTTTTTTGCTGCTGATAAAAAATAATTGCACATTAAAATATTTACTCTCCCTAAGGGATCGGGGGTAGGATTCTGAAAGGCTGTACTAGCAGTAATGTTTAATTTACTGTCTGGTTTTTTTTTCCTCTCCCGAAAACCCCCCTGATTCCTCTCATGAAAAGTTTGTAATACAGCATATATCATAAAAAGATGCTGTCACAATAAAGCATTAAAAATTCCACTAAACTTTTTATATGAGTTAGGTGTATAATTTTAACTTTCCTCTTGGCATTTTTACTTTCTTCCTACCTTGCCTATCCTGACCTCTTTCTTATGCGTCTTTCAAATACAGCTCTTTAATGTAATTGTTCTTGAAAATGTCTTAGATGAAGAGTTTGGATTTGGCACATTAAATTAACTTGAAGAGGCATCTGTTAACTCATAGTTAAGGCTGAAAACTACTTCTACTTTAACACTCTGCTTTATGTGTTTCGCTTTTTCTGACAACTTATGCTTTGGGGCTGAAAATTTGCTTTGCCTGGTCTGTTCCTGAAAGCTGTCCAAGTTATAAAAGGAAGAAAACCCAATTACTATTTTTTTCTTTTAAATTTAGACATAGTTACAGCAAAAGCAACTAAAATTTTAAAATGTGAAACTTTACAGGGACATAGTTGTGTCTGTTTTCATAATTGAGAGAGAAAGCAGTTTTGATTGAATGCATTCAGAAAGGTCTGAGTGCCTCTGCAGCCAAAAGAAATCAGGGCTGAAAGATTCTTTTCCCATCCTAAACTGCAGAAAGTAGCGCTTACTCCAACATCCAATTGCTGCCTTGCTGCCCAGGTTTTAAAGTTCAATTCATCTGAGCCTCACCCAAACTCAGAGAACTAAATACTTCCTCATATGAGGAGGACAATACCTGGAAAGACCTAGCAGGTGTGGAACAGGCACCTCCCAAATACTCATGGCAGTGCAAACGCGACATATACAGATGTAACCATGAGTGCGTTATACTATTTTTCTGAACTATATGGTAGCAGCCTGACCAGGTATGAGACCAGCTGCTTACAGTTCATCCTCTCCGCAGCGGGTCACCTGGCTCAAAGGGAACCAAGGACATGCAGGTTTCCTGGCACCTCCCTTTTGGACCTTCTGTGTTGCCAGAGAGCACCCAGAGCCAGTGGTTAGCCTTTTTTTCAGTGAGGCATGTATGGTTGTAGTCTCCGACTTTGTCATTGGAAATAGGTCAGGCATAAGCTTATTCTGGGGTAACATTTATGATTTCTCTGCACCTCGTGTTCTGGAGCCACAGTTACAATGTGCTCTGTTGCTGGCACCATAGGAAAGCCAGAGATGATAAAAAAATCCACTCAGGCTTCATTGTATTGTCATTTTGTGATGGGGAAGTGAAAGTAATCAGCAAAAAGACAAGTTTTGTTGTGTCCAAAACCAAGAGGGTGATGTAAGAAAAATGCTTGGCTGACGGTTGTGGAGCCTGTTTGAGATTCTAAGAGCATCTTCTGGCAGAAATTTTGAAAACAGGATGTATTTGGCACTAGCAGAGTGTCAGGCACCATTGCTTAGTCTAGCTAGCTAAAAAGCCACAGTTCCTGAGCAGTGTTTTTGGCTGCACTTTTACAATATATATTTTGATACATGAAGTTAAATTGAAATAATAACTGAAAGTTCAGTACATTTTTAAGTTTTTTTTTTTTTATAACTGTGTAGTGTAATGACTCTTCTACATGGCTACAAAGTTTAAAATAATATAAACTCTAGGGTCATCTTTTTAAAATCTAAAGCACTTTTTTAAAAAAAAAAAAAAAAAAAGGGGCCTGATCCTGTCAAAATGCCTGAGTGGTATACTTGTTATTCTGTTGTGGTATTCTCAGCTGGTTTATTGCTTAGCAGAAAGCACTACTAATAATTTCCTTGTTTCAGTGAAGTGTTGGTAAGTAGTGAAAATCGTTTAAGGAGTTAAAAAAACCCTAGGCATTCTGGCTTGATGTGTATACCAAGTTTCAGGCTTGTTCAATTTGAAATGGTCAAGATATGAAACCATAAAAAATGTGAGTAAATACTCTGCATATCAAGGGTTGTTATGCAATTACATGCTTTCAGCATGGTTCTTACTGAGGGAAAACGGTTAGCAGAGAGATCTGCAAGACATGTTCAGTGAATAATTACAAACTTTCATAGCTTAGTTACATAAAAAAATAATCCACTCGCTGCTTTGCTACTACTAAAATACTAAAATGTGTGCATACTTTTTTCCCCCCATAGCAAAGCCACTGTGACTGTAGATTTGTTAGAAAGTTATCTCAAAGACTTGAAATCCCGTCTGCCCCCCAGCACCCCAGTTTTGGCCAATCTCCATATTATAAACAGCTGAACTGATTTAAATAAAGTTTTCAGTACCAAAAAAGAAAAGAAAAAAAAAAAAAAAGAGTTACATCTGGGCTGACAAAAACATGTGCCAAGTTCCAGCCCAGTGTGATTTGAGATGACCATGATATTAAACGCCCAGACCTAGGAACTGGAATGGAAATGAAGACAGGCTCTTCGCTGCACCGGCCCCGTCAGGATTTGGGATTGCAGTATAGTGGTTGCAAGGCTCCAGGTGGTTAAACCTTGACTTAGCAGATACATATTTTACTTATTTAGACCTTTTTGGGTTATTCTTCCAAGGATGTACAGGAAATTTTCATGGATAACTCCAGTTAGTGCTGGTGGCATTGATCACAGACTGAATCCTTTTTGTCTGTGGCTCAGACCCTCCCATGACTAGTTATGTCCATGGACCTTTTCTGGGCTGGTCTTAAGAGATTATTTAACTATGAGAAGTATGTGTTCACATTTGAAAAAGAGCAAAAGGTTCCATAACATATTTATTGAAAATGCTGGCTAGGGCAGTGCTTAGCAGAGCACTTGAGCACATGGCTGGGCTTTATGGAAGCTGTGGGCCATAGCTGTTGGGCAGATTTCGCGGGATTGGAGCTTAAGTGCCTGTTCCTTTGGAAGACTCTTCAGAAAAACAGCAATATTGGCCATTATTATTGATAGTGCAAACGGTGACTATGCAAAGCCAAACAGACTCATGCAGAAGTATCATGACTAATTCACATTTAGCACAAAAAAAAATGTAAATAATTTCTGTTGGCCAGTAACTTCTGTAAAACTTGGTATATGGGAAGTAGAGGCCTAGGTTTTTGTTGCCTTTTTTTTTCTTTTTTTTTTTTTTTTTTTTTTTTTTTTTTTTTTTTTGAGAAACTGTATTGGTTTAAGAGAAGAAGACTACAGGCATTGTAGGCTTTTAAAAACAGCCACTATTTGTTCTTGCAGATATAATCAAAATTTCTCAGGTGTATTTTGACAAGCAGCTTGATTCTGTAGTTAGCGGAATCTGGTAGTCAATAATATTTAATCCAATTTTGCCACAGTCCTGTTCCACCCCAGGAAAACCTTTCTAAAGCTGTGTGTCCCCACTATAAAAAAGCTGTTTCATAACCAAAAAGCTTAACAAAGTAACAGCATTTAAATTTTTCCAGAGGCGGTTTAAATCTTAACTTATTAGTGTATGTAATCTGTGTTGGAACACTTAGGTAGGGGAATAATTATTCTCGATCTCCTGTAAGGTCCTTAAATAATTGAGAAATAAGAGAAGGTAAGGAAAAGATAAGATGCAATGCTTAGAACAGCATGTAGGATGAATTTACCACTTTGTGGTAAATTTAGGGAAGGATGTTTAGCTGGGCTACTTTGAAATTTTAAACAGATAAATAATTTGTAAGTGCTAAATGAGCACAGGTATAGGGTTTTGATACGTATAGCTACGTCTAGGTATTTTGTAGGTTATTGTCAGCTGTAGTCATTGTGTTATTTCATTGCAACTAATGTCCAGCTTGAATCAGAACTTTATTTTTAAAAAAAAAAAAAGTAGAGAAAAAAATTAGTTACTTTTGTCAATGTTTTAACAATATACTAGCTCCATAGCATTCAATTAAGATTTCAGTGTTCTTACACATCCTGTCACCATTCAGGTGTGTACAAATGCAACATACAAACTATACCAGGCTCTATATATTTTAAAAGTCTTCCATGACTTTGTAGAGGGTATTTCCCAAACTCAAGGAACACAAACAGAAACGAAAGGGTGGAAAGACTGGCTCAGATTAGGACTCCACTTGGTTAATACACCACACCAAGAAGCCATAGGCCGGCAGACAAAAAGTAGAAATGGAAAGGAACAGTTCTGCAGTTGTATCTGAATCCTGGCCATATACAGTCATTTCCCCTTGGAAACTTCTCACCCTTCAAGTGGACCAAGTTGGGGTTAGTTTAGTGAAGCTATTATTGTACTCTTAAGGAAAATATTTCAGCAGCCAGGTGAAGCTGTGCAAGGATATGCAACCACAAAAAGAATTTGGAGCTTCAATTTACTTGTAGGTGAGTGTGCCTTCCCAGAGTGAGCTGTGTCTTGTATACACGACTAGTTAAATGTTTGCTGAAGGACATCAGCTACCATTTAGTTCTCACCTTAGCCAAATTGAGAAAAACGTAGTGTATTACTGCTTCTGATTTAAGAGACAAAGTAGGGGATGATGTAACAGGGTGAGAGAGAGATTATCTTGACGACAATCTCAATTTTATTGTATCACTTTAAAGTAGAACAACCTGCTGTACTAATGAAATTGTGTTCTTGGTTTAAAAGGGCAATTGTTAGCCTGACTTTGTGCTCACTAAAAACATTTCCCCAATCTTGTTAAATTATTGCACTCATTTCAGATTTTTATGGCCGTGCAGCTTACCAGCCCTCGTTTCTTTACGTTTCATTCGTTTTCCTTGTATTGATGATTAATGGAGGATGTCGAACGTTAGAGTGAGCAGGCATCAGCAAATGCAAGATCATAATTAGTTTAGCTGACGAGGGCCTCTGATAGCACTTGCATCTGGATGGAAAAATTACCCTATAGGGAACTGGCTGCTCACCAGGTCTTTTTAGTGATACATTGTGAAACACCCGATGAATCAAATGCCCTTTCAATGCCAAGAAAGTGTTCCAGTCTTGAAGCCAAAATTATGTCTGCAGAAAGCTTTCCATTTGAAATGTATCAGAGTACAATTATAACCATTGTATTTTTTTGGCATGAACACCAGTCTTCTACAGTATGGACTGAAGTTAAATAAATTGCTTAAATTTTATGAAACCCTGAAATTTTTACTTACAGTGTTAGTAATTTTTAATTTATAATAAAATTAGTTTTCACCCAAGCTGTTTTTTGTCTGTACACACCCATTCTTATCTTAGATGTTGAATGTTTCTTATTGATCTTTTTCCTTTGCAAAAAGGGAACAGAGTTGAAATTCAGTTTTTCTTTTCAGCAAAAGAATTCCATTTCCTGCTTATTAGTATTTGTGCCCAAAAACACAGCCTGACTTTTGTTTAAATGAGAAGTTTAATGAAATCATTACTCCGTAGAAAGAATTTAATGAGCAATACTCATAAACTTGTCTACTTTTAAATATTCCTGGATCATTATGAAAGCTGATGTATGCACACAGCTCAGTCTGGTTAAAAATCAATTTGTATTTAGGAAAGTTGTACTGTGCCTTTCTTTGCCTGCCTAAATGAAAATAAATAAATCTATCCATCGATGAGACGGTGTTTTCTGGGATTTCGGGCGAAGTTCAAAAGAGGTCTCATTAAGAATACTGTACTTTTATTTCTTTGGCAGAGGTACTTCTCGTTCTTAGTGGGCTGTGGGTAATATATGGTAACTTATATTGGTTTCAGAAGTGGGAAAGACTGGAAGTGAATATCATGTATTCAGTTAATGAAGTATAATCTCTGTTAAAGGAATTAGTATGATGCAGATACAAATTGTAATTAATTAAAGTGGTGGTGTTTCAGAATTCTTGTTACCAATCACACTTTAAAATCGAGCAAACTAAAAAGAAATAAATCTGTTGTGAAATGTGATGAACAAACCAGCAGAGTTTACAGAATGTTCTCTGTCAGCTTCCAGAGGAGTTCTTCAGAATTTGCTATTTAGAAACCATCATTAAATGCACAAAACCTGAAGTTCAAAAAGTTAAAGCTGTTATTCTGAAAAGGCTTTGGTGTTTCACACACCTCATCCATCACTCTAGGGTTAATTATAATGAAAATCAGTGGTGCCTATTAAGCACAATTGAACCTGACCTCATTATGGGCAGTGTGGTTTTGTACTGTCATTGTTGCCAGTCTAGAGACAAAACTCCTGTGTTGATTTGTCCTAACTCCGCAGCTCATGTGACTCACCTCTGACCTGTTGTTTTTTTTTTCTTTTTTTTTCTGTGTGTGTGTGTGTTTTTTTTTTTTTCCCTATTTCAGAGACGTAGAGGCTCGGGTGTTTTTTGTGCCAATTGCCTGACCACAAAGACCTCTCTCTGGCGAAAGAATGCAAATGGTGGATATGTATGCAATGCGTGTGGCCTCTACCAGAAGCTTCACTCGGTAGGAAGAACTTACTGGTCTGTTCAGAAAAAAAAGGGTTATACAGCTAAGCTGGGCAGCTGTGGTCTTGTCTAGTTGTGTGATTACTACTACTCCCTGGCCTGCAGTTAATTTCCTAACAGGGTTTTGCAGTATGGTCACTTTGGGATCAGATGTGATTCATTATGAAACAGGCTGAGATGCTGTGGGTAGATGTGTTTGAGATCACCAGTGATGCATTTAATTATTTTGATACAAAGTAAGGGGAAAATTATTTATTTTCTGAGAATTCCATTTAAAGGCATACAATATGTTGCGATGAAAGCTCTCTAAATTCAAGAACCCTCATGTTCATAGTAAAAAAAAAAGATTCTTAAAGTAGACATCGTATCTATATCAAAAATATCCCTTGCTGTCGTTTTTATTTTCTTTCACTTATCTTACCTCCTTTGTTCTTGACGGTAATTTTCCTAGAGATATGGGGTGGTGGGTTTTCTTGTTCTTTTTTTCTACAGTTCCTATAGTCTGCTGGAGGATTCTGAAATAACAAGGAAGCTACTCACTTGATGGCACTCATCACTTGCTGAGGGGAAGATTCACCATCCCTCAGGATCAGGGAATAAGTAATAATCATGGACTGTCTATACTGCTTTTCATCTTATTGACATTTGGCTTGATCCTGAAAGATGTTGAATGCTCTGGTCCAGGACCAGGAAAGCCATGCTTAAGTGTTTTCTTGGATCAGTGCCAAAGTGCTCAAAATCTTTTAGGTTAAGACCCACTAGTTAAATATTATCCCCACTGTCTTTAATAGAAGCACATGGGAGAGTCAGGTGACCAAGATTTGACTCTAATTAATTAATTTTTACAACATGCCCATGAAGTGTTACTATTTTTCAGAAATAGAAACTGAGGCAGACTTTGGGAGTTTGCCAAGGCAACATAACAATTTAGGCTTAGATCCCAGATCAGAAATCTGTGTTGTGACTGAGAGTGCATATTTTTAAAAACTTTTTTCAGAAATCCCACTTTCAAAATAAAAAAAAAAAGCTACTTATGAAACCATATTTCAAATGCTTTAAGACTCGCTATATGCCTATGCCTGTTTCTCTTTAAATTTGAGGCATAAGCTTCTAAATCAATTAGTAGTTTTGGTGAATTGGTCTTGTGTACAGGTCATATAACAATTCTATTTAATCAAGATCCTGTGCAGCCCACTTCATAAAAAGAGAAAGATTCCGATTTTTAGAAGCGACAAGACCATCACCAATCTGAAAGGCTATCTCTGTTTGCCATGCTGTCATTCTGAGGTCAGTAACTGTTTTTATGCTCCAGAACAGTCCAGTCAGATAACATCTGAGTAGGAGAAGATGGAGTAATGCACGATCTCCTGCCAGCACCTTGGCCGAGTTTTGCTGTCAGTATGATCTTCCTGGTGATCTCTCAAAGTTCTAGATATAATATCTAATTTAAGGAACTTGATCAGTGGTAAGCATCCACAAAGATTTCAAACAGAATTTGGCTTTTTAATGTTAATTTGACATTTGAGTCGAGTTATTTGTAGAACTTCTATTCACAGACCTCATTTTCTCTTTTTTTTGGTATACTTTTCTAAACTAAAGTGTTGGACCTTACCGTGATTATTAGCATAACTTATTGAATAGATAAAAGCTACAAGAATCCGTTTTGAATTCAAACACATAGCTCAGATAATTCTTATAAACCAGTAGGAACAAACTAGTGTGCTTCCAACAATAATAATTGGCAATACAATGTCAAACTTTATTTTATGCATATAGAAAGCAAGAAGCTGACACTATCTTTTAGCTCCACTGTTCAAGCCATGGCAGTAAGCTGTCATTCAGTGGATGTTTGATATTAATATCTTCAATTGAACTTTGACCAGACAAATGCAAAGAATTTAATTAAGCCTCTGCTCTGCTGTGGTGTGATAGCAACTCCATTGTAAGTTGGAGTCTGAAATAATCAAACAAATCTCTCAGACACCTTTTGAGACAGTCCCATGCAAAGACTGGCACCAGAAAGATGAAAGTTTCTTTTATCTGTCTGCCTGTCGGGCTAGCTATCTCTTTATGAAAAATTATGCTAAATATTTGTCATGTATGCTTTTGAATTAAGGCATCCAGGATGATGCAGTTATTAGGTAAAGGTCTGAAACTGTAAAAATTCAAGGGACTAGAACTACTGCCTTCTGTGGGCCACTCAGTTAAACCAAATTATGCTACACAGCTGAGTAAAATTCACCCACATTAGGTAGCTCCTTTTTTGATTGGATTATCACTATCTAGAATGATTGTCCTCATTACCTCAAGAATGTGTATAATACACTAATCTGTAAGGTCCCTTTTTTACTTGGATTTAATAAGAAGAAAAATCCATGGTCTGTCAGATACTACTACGTGGTAGTGACTGACAAATATTAACATGATAGAGATTGCTGCTAGGAGTCACATTTCCATTTCTCTGATACCCTTGAATAAATTTTCAACATATTTTAAAAAATGTTCAGTCTATCTAGGGGTCATTTACATGTAACTTGACAAGTTTTTCACATTTCTCTCCTCTAATGCAGTCAACTATGTTAAGAAATGTGTAATAATATTCCAACAGTCAATTATTAAAATAGTTTTAGTGGAAAAATGCTTCCAGTTCACTGCAAACATATATACAATATTCATGTTTGCCAACAGAAAAAGGTATATCCCTTTTCTCCCCAAAATAATGAATTTATATTATAGTGCTGTTCCTCGTTTTTAACAGCTCTAACTCAGTGATGGAAAACTAGATTTTGTTCCATAGTAATTCCTTGGCCACATCCTTGGACTACTTCAGTGAAGAGTTACAGCATGTTATTCTAGGATTAGACATACATGGTCTTCTAGTGGAGAGATCACCTCAATTTCCCATGGCATCTAGGAAGTGTATCACAATAACTTACTGAACTATATGTTGAATTTTGTAAATTTTTTTAAAGTTACTCATATATTTGGGGTAGGGAGGTTGCCAATTTATATAGAGATAGCAAAAAAATCTTTGAGATCACAGTCAATATATTACGTATAACGTATAATCAAGGATCTGACATAGGCCATTTTAAAAGTAAAGTCCTGGTAATGTTTCCACTATTTTCTAAATTTAGGGCCCCACTGAAAATCAAGAAGAGAGCTTAAACTTTTCTGTCTGCCTCAGTTGCAACCAAATACAGAATATTTCTGTCTGCACCTTGCTATTATGAGTAAGGAAAATGTGAGTAACTTTACTCCACTGAATAGTCTGTTTCAATCAGCTAAAGACTAGTCAGATGAGTACAGTCATTTGCATGCTGGGGAATTTTTAAGTTGGACCTACAGCGTTTAACTCCTAATGGCATGTAACATGGAAGAGCCTGAGCTGCTAACAAGTGTATGGGGGGTCCTTAATCACAGGTATGAAGATGTTTCTTTTAACTACTTCCAGGATCAGACTTCATACCAGTATCATGAAGAGTAAGACTAGAAGTATTTCCAAACTATTGAAGGGTTATCTGTAAGCCATATAAAAATGGTCTCATGTGTATAAATAAAAGTTTAATAAGAGCAACATCAACAGTATTGTAAGACCTCACACAGCATGTCACTATGGCAGTTCCAAATGTCATAAAAAGGTGAGGAAATTACGCTGAGCTTCTAATAAAGTGTATATGCTTATGCATATTAATTGTCTTGATTCTGCAAGCTATACACTTTATTTGCATAGAATTTATGTAGAAAATATTCTAATTTTATCTAAACATGATTTTGCTTCAACTTTTATCTGTTTGAAGATGCTGGTTCAAGGTGCTGGTTTTCTACTAAATTTAAATTTTGCTTATTAAAAATCTAAATCAAAGTGTATATTTCTTCTGGTTTAGAGTTTTAATAGAAAGTAAAATCTTACCAAGTAGCTGCACTGCCTAAAATGTAGTTAACCATTAAGAATGAGCTGACCTCAGGGAAATAAATATGTGAGAAGAGGACAGGAAGATGGCAAGTCAAGAGAGAAACCAAATCTCTACAAATAATAGAGTGAACGCTCGTCCGGCCCTGGATATTTTTATATTAATTCAAAGTTATGAGTATATATTTAAATTATGTTACATTCAAGGTACAAATTGTTTTGGATATTGACTGTAGGCCAAAATTTAATCTGCATTTTAAAACAATGTTAAAAAGAACATTTCCAGATAAACATAGAAGTGGAATACTGTGTGGGGCACTTTTCTGGCCTCCAACCAAAACATTTGGTGTGCATTTGGATGAGACAAAGGGCAACTGCCAGCACACCAAACTGAATGACTTTTAGGTAGTTTTTGTTGTTTTAACATCTGCCCAGTAGACAAACACATACCAACGCTACAGCACCATCTTTCATTCACATACCGTGACCTTCCTGTTGAGGGGTCTTTCAGAGAGGCCTGGCTGCTGTCCTTCCTCGTACTGTTTTTTTTTTCCTTCACGCAAAAACATTTTCACTTCTCATCTAAAGAGGCCACCTACCCTGAGCTGGTGTGGGGAAGCAGCAAATGGAAGCAGAAGTCCTCACTTGATTCTTGCCTCTTCCTCTTTTGTGATGCTGTTTTCTTCACAGACCCTTTTTTCCCACCTTTAGAGAACGCTTTCTCTCCCTCATGGCTTAGTAGCAGAACATCAGTAATATTTAGGAAGAAATACAGTGGGGATGAAGGAGGGGGAGCTGGTAATAAAGTCCCAGGTAGACTTTTTGGTGCATAGGGAAATTTTTCCTGGGCTTTCTCCTCCATCTTTCTTAGTCTCTTTCCAGCCACCATCATCCCACTCACCACCACAGTGGACCAGCAGCCCTTTTGCTGAGGGACAACAGTGGTGGTCAGCAAGCCATGCATTTGCTTGCATTTTCTATCCATGTCAAAGGGGGGGGGTTGGGTATCAAGGTAAGTGTTACCCAGTTCTTGTCATAGTGTGATCTCTGCAAACCCCTCTCTGATACCAGCTCTGGTGACATAGATCAATGCTGGTGCATAGGGTCATCCATCTCCCACCTCATCCCCAGCTCTCATCACCCTTTTTCAGCATGTCTCCCACAGAATTTTTCAGGAGTAAGGGGTAATAGAAGCTTTGACAGCTTGGCTACTTCATCCCTTTTTAAGTAAACAGGTATAGTACGTCTAAGGTAGTTAAGTTTGATAAAACAAACCAGTTCATAGTTTACTTTTAGCATGAGGGGCCAGGAACCATAAAGCTCCTATAGTATTGCTTTTCACGAAAGAAACGATACATTTGCATGAGCATGGTCTCTCAGGTTTGTTTAATGTGTCTTTCTGTTTTCCTTTTGTTCATTATGTGTGTGTTCCATGCAGACTCCCAGGCCTTTAAACATCATTAAGCAGAACAATGGTGAGCAGATCATTAGGAGACGAACAAGAAAGCGCCTTAACCCGGAGGCACTTCAGGCTGAGCAGCTAAACAAACAGCAGAGGGGTAGCAGTGAGGAACAAGTCAATGGAAGCCCCTTAGAGAGGAGGTCAGAGGATCATTTACCTGAAGGTCATCAGAGAGAAATTCAGCTTCCCAGCCTCAGTAAATATGAGGCCCCAGGTTCATTGACTAAAAGCCATTCTGCTCAGCAGCCAATATTGGTCAGCCAAACTCTGGATATTCACAAAAGGATGCAACCTTTGCACATTCAGATAAAAAGTCCTCAGGAAAGTACTGGAGACCCAGGAAACAGTTCATCGATATCAGAAGGGAAAGGAAGCTCAGAGAGAGGCAGCCCGATAGAGAAATACATGAGACCTGCGAAACACCCAAACTATTCACCACCTGGAAGCCCTATTGAAAAATACCAGTACCCACTTTTTGGACTTCCGTTTGTACACAATGACTTTCAGAGTGAAGCTGACTGGCTGAGATTCTGGAGTAAATATAAGCTGTCTGTTCCTGGGAATCCACACTACTTGAGTCATGTGCCTGGCCTACCAAATCCTTGCCAAAACTATGTGCCTTATCCCACCTTTAATCTGCCTCCTCATTTTTCAGCTGTCGGATCAGACAATGACATTCCTCTAGATTTGGCGATAAAGCATTCCAGACCTGGGCCAACTGCAAATGGTGCCTCCAAGGAAAAAAGTAAGGCACCGCCAAATGTAAAAAATGAAGGTCCCTTGAATGTAGTAAAAACAGAGAAAGTTGATAGAAGTACTCAAGATGAACTTTCAACCAAGTGTGTGCACTGTGGCATTGTCTTTCTGGATGAAGTGATGTATGCTTTGCATATGAGTTGCCATGGTGACAGTGGACCTTTCCAGTGCAGCATATGCCAGCATCTTTGCACGGACAAGTATGACTTCACAACTCACATCCAGAGGGGCCTACACAGGAACAATGCACAAGCTGAAAAGAATGGAAAACCTAAAGAGTAAACCTTAGCACTTAGCACAATTAAACAGAAATAGGTTTCCTTGATGGGAATTCAATAGCTTGTAATGTCTTGTGAAGACCTATAAAGCACTTCATATAGAGAGCATGCCTTATCCAATATTAAGTCCCTTGTTCTTTTTTTTTTTTCTCTTTTTCTTTATTTTTTTCCTTTTTTAATTTTTTTTTTTCCCTTTTAAATGAGTGGGTTACCAAGAAAAAAAGAACAGTTGGATGGTGGCCAGAAGGGGGAGAAGATAATTATATGGGACACGACCCACCAAAGCTAGCCAGAATGCAGTGAATCATGGCAAATAACCTTGAGAAAACTTTACCGGACAATTAATACCTTTGCTATTGTGTAAGAGACATAACTGGCAAGAGTGCAAAGATGTGTATATGTATATACTGCTGCAGGGGTATAGTGAACATATGCACATTGTATATAAGAACTAGACTTGTTAAATATACAGATGTTAAAAGATCATTTTCTTTTCTTTAATTTGGGCTAATTTATGCCCTACAACATGCCTTAGGATCACTTTGTCCTCAAAGCTTTGGCAGCAATTTCATCTAGATGTTTCTCAGATTCAGCTGATTTTTAGCTACCATTATCACTACATTCTTTCTGGCACACTTTAGTCTAGGAAAACCATTTTGTGCAAGTGGAGTCTCTAATACAGAAGCCACACTCTGGGTTTAATTTGCATAGAACAAGGTAACCTGCTGTATTTTAATTTAATATATTTTTAATATATTACATTTCTAAACCTTAAAAGTCTAAGGTTACTTCTCCACAGGCTTAACATTGCTATACATACCAGTCAATCCCTTCAGTAGAGTTGTACCAGCTTTTGCTAAGTAGCATTAAATGTCTTCATAGTACTTTTTAATACTTAAGGCTTTGTAAAAACTATCCATGAAGGGAAAGCTCCTCAGCATAACTGCTCAGGGAAATAGGGCTAAATAACTAAATATTAAATAATTGGTTAAAGGTGCTGTTAGACGAGCCTCCATGCTTGCTACAAGGGTGTACAAGAACTGACTTTAATCATTTTCACTATAGTGTCCCAACCAGTAGTTTATTATTTTGCCACAGGGATGTAGAAGATATTACAAGCTACTGGATGCACTGTCAGATTAACTTATTTCATTAAAGAAGTTGGGAGGACAAATAGAAAAAACCTTATTTTTCTAGTAAATATTAATGTATTACATTTCAAATAATGGTGCCTGACATATTGAATAATTATTTTCTACAGTGTACGTATGCAACAAAGATATTCCATCATGCATTAGAGTCAGTTCTGGCTCTGCCTCGCTGTTTACATTTGCAAATGTAGCAAACAAGGTAATGAAGCAACTATTTCTATTGCAGTAGGTATCTTTTTTTTCTGTGTGTGTGCATTAAAGTTGTAAACGATAACATGAAATGAATGAAATTTGTTGATATTAATGGTATGGAAAAACAAGAAGGAAATGAAAATATTTTTATGCCTACTTAGGAAAAAAAGGGTAGCACTATTCATTCCAAGTACTTTTGTATTCTTAAGCTCTTAACTCACATTGTTATGCTTAAAATGATAAACATATATCCTCTTTTTATTGCTTTGTGTTTCAGAAGAAACATTTCAGAAATTATTTTGATAAGTGCTGTTTGACGATGCAGCACTGATGTTTTATTGCATTCTGTAGTAGCATTGCACTCCATTTTTACAATATTACGCAGTTGCTTTTTTGTTTTGTTTGGGTTTGTTTCTTTTTCGCAGTGCAGGGTCTTAGTTCCTTATGGTTGGATGGCAGGTGTAGCTCAGCTGGTTCATGAATGTTGCAGCGAATGAAGTTTAAAATGTCTTTCTGATATTATGTTGTCTTTTATTTCTCCATTCATGCATTTTATTTTTTAAAATGTTCTATAAAAATATCTCTGGACTAAGTCCTCACTTGAGTTTATATGTAAAGGGTCCTATTCTGATCTCACTTACATGCCGCCTTTCTCAGAATTTCATGTAATTGAAACTAAAGCATCGTAAAAAAAAAAAAAAAAATTATTGTATTTAACTTACCTGAATCTCACCACTCTCCCTTCTAGAATTTGGTGCACTTATAAGATACTTAACCAGATAGACAGGGAGGTGGAAGAGAAAAGGAGATGTGACAGGAAATGTCTTATAGGGGTTAGCAAAAGGAAAAATCGGGGAGGAACTGGCCTAAACATTCAGCACTTTGATAGTCTTTTATAAAATGATGTGCCTAAAGCAGCCGGCAATGAACGTCACCATGCATGAGAAGCACTTACACAGCTGATCCCCAAAGGTCTTGCTGACCTTGGCAGTATTTTAGGTGTTACATTTTCACACAGATGAAACATTATTGCACAGTTCCTCTGACTTGTTAGGCACAGACAGGCTATTGTTCAGCATTAGGCTTGCATTCCTTCCTGCTCCACCCATTGCTTCTGTACTGGTGAGCACCATATGGAAAGTCCCACTCAATCTGTTCACAGTTGAGTTCCATAACCCTTCAATAGTGTTCTAGGTTAGCAAAGGATATTGGGCCACATTCTTCTTCTTCTATTTTTTAGATGAATCTCCTGCTTAATACCAGTGCCGGACAAAGTCTGGTTATGATTTTACTATTGTTCTCCAATAATGAGTTCTGACTTGGTTTTTGTGGATTTATTTTTGTTGGGTATTCTTTCTTTTCTTTTTTTTTTTTTTTTTTTTTCTGTGGGGACTGAAATAGATTGCCCTCGTTTTATTACATCAGGGTCCAGTGTGTGTCCTTTTCAGCTTTTCCAAGAAACATGTTAGACTCACTAAGCAGTGATTTTTATTGGCTTCAGAGGTAGCTGCCTGCCGGTTATCAGTAGTTACTGGTTTGACTTACTACTTGTAAGACCTACCAGTTCCTGTGGCTTCTTCATTGATGGAAGCTGCATCTTCCTGGCAAAATATTTTATGGGGGACATGTGCATTGTAAGACTTGAGCACCACCCTGTACTTCATAACACCTCTTCCTAAACTCAGCAGCAGAGGCCAATAACAGGAAATACACATATCAGGGTTTGGGGATGAGGAGAAAGGAAATCTAATGAGTGCAAAGAACAAGACGGATTTTCAAATATTAACATTGCACACCTAGATGGTGCAAATAAAATTTGAAAAATGTTCATTGATCTTGCCATGACGTATTGAGATGTTCTAAGATTTCTGCTTTCTAAGAAATGGGGTTTTGCCATAGCCTGTTCTCTTTGATCGGGGTGGGTGGAGCACAGTTTTGTTTCGTAACAGAGAGTTGACTCCATTCCTCTTCAAGACCCCCTCACAACAGATATTAATCAAAAGAAAAATAAATCCTGACATTGAAAAAGAATCTTATTTAATAGTTCTCAGGTAGAAACCAATGTTAGCACACACAAGTAGTTACTGCACCCACTGCATTTCGATCAACTTAGAGCACTAAAAATTAAACTTTCAAAGAATCATTCTTTGTTCCGAACTTATCAGTGTCTTCCAGGTGTTGTACTTCTCTTACTAAGGCATGGTAGTTTGAGATCTTAAAATGTGTCTCAAATGGGACCACAAAATAAGCAGAAGGTTCAAAACCAGAGGATTTGTGGTGCCTGTCGTTAATCAGATTGCAGAAGGAGAACAATGTTTCCATTAACACTCTGTATAGCAGGAACTCTCATGCAGCATCTTCTGCAAACCAGGCTGGCTCTAAGCTATCACTCCGTGGCTGCTGCCCCCTAGGTTCACGCAGCAGGAGATGAAGATTTGCCAGACCACAGTTTGCATTCAGGTGCTAAACTCAGAGTGCTTTCCAAGATAAGTTTTGCACCTAATTGCCACTGTGCTGATGAAACTCCCCCCTTAATTTTTCATGGACCGTCCAGAAAGGGAGGGAGAAACACTGAATACATGTATCTCGGTTTTGCCTAAAAAATGTACTATTGCACATTGTGACAGTTTTAAAGAGAGAGAACATAGATTCATCTCAAAAAGCTGAGGCACACTGGGGGTGAAGGATCATTTTTGCAGTAATAGGGGCAGCAAGAGAAAAGTGGCTGATGCTAATTGTGCATTGTGCTGAAATGTAGTGGTTGTACAATGGGTAGACCTGGTTTGGCAACCGTGGATTAGTACTCAGTTCAGGGATGGACTTTCAGGACTGTCTTTGGACTAGACAATGTTGCTTTGTAGTCATATCTACTTGCTTTATGTGCTAGGGATGTTGTCTACCATCTACTTTTTGCCCAGGATGTCCAAATATATTCCCATTATGTATTGATTTTTCTTGGCTGACTTAACATGCTAATTCCTACTACTGGTCAGAAAAAGCCAAAGAGATTAGAAGTTCACTTCTGTTCAGCCAGAAGGGTAGATATATTTCCTTCTGCTTCTGGGCACACAGTTGTGTTTGGCAAAGAAGAGCGAGCGACGTGTCAATGCATCTCAAATGTGATAGATAAGTGAGAAATCCCTTCTAAACTTTTCTATAAAGTTAAGATGGGACAAGTAGAATGATTTACCTATTTTTCTCACCCCAGAATAGGATTCCTCCCTGCCCTCATCATCTGGAAAGCTGGCAGTTGGTGAGATGCTATCTATATAGTAATCACATATACCCCAATTTACATATTTTTAA
This sequence comes from Pterocles gutturalis, assembly GCF_000699245.1. NCBI lineage: Eukaryota > Metazoa > Chordata > Aves > Pterocliformes > Pteroclidae > Pterocles > Pterocles gutturalis. The sequence goes on from NW_010098923.1 coordinate 86,810, forward strand.
GAGGATAAAAGACAATAATATAATGGCTGCTAGCCAGATAAATACCAGTTTCCTTTGTTTTTTTGAGTATGCTTACTAAAGTAAAATTCTTAGAATAAACATTGTAACAGCAACCACAGTTTTCCATTCCTATTATTTTGGCCTCTGAGCTCTATGTAGAAGAAGAACAGGAGAAAAGGAAAAATCTCAAAATGGCGTTGTAAATTTAGCTTATAGAAAATTCACCAGCAGGAAAAGAAAAAAAAAAAAGAAAAAAAAAAAGAAAAAAGTACTTCATAAAGAATGACTTCATGTTGCTAAAAACCATCATTAAACTTGTAGCCCTGATTTGACTCTAGAATGTTGGCTCTTAATGTTTTGTCCTTACAACACATGGATGTGTTTTTGTTTTGTTTTGGGTTTTTTGTTTTGTTTTGTTTTGTTTTTTGGTTTTCATAGTGCATGTTCATTTCTACTCACAAACATGTTCTTGGTGTATTTCTTATGCAAACAATCTTCAGGCAGCAAAGATGTCTGTTACATCTAAACTTGAATAATAAAGTTTTACCACCAGTTATAAATCAGATTCATGTCATTGTTTCTCGGGAGAATGTAATGTCGTAGTGTCACTACACCATAGAGGGGTTGAGGAGGAAAACAATCCAGAGCTGAGTTGTTCTGAGAACATGACAGGGCCTGACAGCATCTATGAATAACGGCTGGTGATTACAGCTGAAAGGCAGAGGCAGAATTGCCCAAATGGTGAATGCATGAAAAGAGAGGAGCTCCTTCAAACCCAGATTAGCCCTACTGTGCTCCTGCATTAAGGACTCCAGATGTGATCCAAAACACATTGAAGTTAATGATTTAGAGTGAAAGTCTGTTTCAGTGGGGTTTGAACTTTTTTCAATACTCAGTGGTCTGGCATTACGTTACTGCTTTTATTCTGCTGCCCCAAGGAGGAGCAAATAGTGGAATAATTTTGAGAAATTATGTAAGAAAAGCTGATACTGAAATGTGATCGGTACCCCAGGTTTACCAGTGTACCTTTCACACAAAGTCCATGGTGGTCTTTAAATAATCCCTGATACTCAGGACCATGGTTTTACATCATGCCCACAACTCTTGCAGGAAGTCCTGCTGGCTCCCGTCACACAGGCTGTTGACACAATGGTGACTCAAGAACAGAGAGTACCACCTACAGCATTGCCACCACCACTTCCTCCAGCACCCTCGGAGGTTTCCTCGGAGATCCTGAATCAAAGCACTGACCAAATCAGCTCAGCTTGCCATTTCTGTTCGGATGAGCTCACAGCCCAGGGTGGTATGGCTCCCGGCCATCATTTCCATTATGCTGTAATTTCCTCTCTCCATAGGTTTTGTCTCATCTACATGGTTGAGAGACTGTTCACTCTCATACTAAATACTGTTTTAAAGTAATACAAAATGGTAGAATCTGGATATAATGTTAGAGTGCAAATGTTCTAGAGCTTAATTTTAAAAGCACTGTGCCAGAAATAACTTCCCCCTGCAATTCATTCTTCCAGTGAATTCAGGTGCAGACCCTATGCATTTTCAGACTCTTTTTAATTTCCTGAGATTAATAAAAATAATAACTGTAGTAAAGAAAAAGAAGGGGGAAAAAAGCTTTCAAATGGAGAGGGAACCAATTCTGGAGACATCAGCTTTATGCTTAGTCTTTATCCATTTTGAAAAAGATGTTGTATGCAAAAGCTAGTTGATCTGCATTGTGTAAGATTATATATATGCACACTGTATATATATATGTATATACACTCTGCATATATATAAAATATTAATATATATATAAAAGCTATGCATATACAGAGATACATATACACATATATACACATATATACACATATACATATACATAGAGAAATTTTATGTATGTACATACAGAGAAAGAGAGTTAAATAATAAAGTATTTTCACCTGTTTTAAGAACATCTTTTGCGAATAGCAGAATTTAATCCAAATTTACGTTCTTGTTATAAAACTGCCCCTGACCAATGCAGTCTGTCTTTAATCAGAGGTAAAAACAGTGTTTAATATTGTACTTCTGTCTCCATATACTTAAGTGAGCTCATAATTGTAGGAGCTGATGACCTCAAATTTTCCTTTGTGGTTCTACTATTTGTATAGCCTACTTACATTGCTAATGCCTTCCTCTCTTAGAAGCTCCACATTTGTAAGCAGCTCATATAAGTGCACACGGACATTGTTATTAGATCTTAATACATGATTATAAGTTTTAAATTTGTGCCACAAATCTAGGGACTTCTTGTTCTAGCAGCAGTGTCCTTGATTATTTCCTATTTAGTTTTTACTACACAGGTTAGAGCTTTGTTGTCCCAGGTACAGCCAGGCTGAGAATATAAAAAATAATCCATCTGCTGGTAGCAGGTCCTGACTCTCATCAAATAAGATTTATAAATATATAATGTAAAGTTAAAAAAAAAGAAGTATAAGAATAGGTGATGATGCAGAAGAAAAGGGACAGAATGAATAAGCAGTGTGCTTCATTCTGTATGAAGGGGAAGACATGTGCTTTCAATATACTATTAATAGAAGAAATGGCCTAGTTATCTTACAACCCTATTTATTAAAAATCACAAAAAAAACCACTGTATTTGTGAAATTTTGTTGACAGTGGATGGGGATATAAAATCAATGAAACAGCAGAATGTCAGTGAAAGTGTTCAGTTTATGTGTCAGTACTTGAAGTTTAACTGTGACGGGCAATTACACTGGACCTTTGGGACAGCTGAAACCTGATGGAGGTACAGTTTGTACTGACACCAGCTTCCCTTGATTTCCCTGAAGAGTCTGACTAATCCTTGTGTTCAGAGCAACGAGAGTATCAGTGGGTCCTTTCTGCAAATGAAAGTGTCTCCTGCACATCCAAAGAAATACAAGTGTCTTTCACACGTTGTGGCTACAATGTCAGTGGAAGTGTCTGATTCACTTCCAAATGCTACTGTGGAATTGACAGCTTAAGGGTGAGATTGACACGGTGACAGTTCTGTCACCTACCTCCAAACAGCTCCATCAGTGCTGATACAACGTTAGTGGAGTTGGCCAGAGAAGAAGTATGACCATTAAAAGAATAGATAAGAAATACATTAAAAAAGAACAAAAGTTCCTGTTACAACGCTGTGGAAAAACGGTGGCTTAAATCTGCCACAGAAAGACTTTAGGTTAACACTTTGTTTTGCAAAGGCAACACAGCTGCTGTGGCCTTATTTCTGAGTGGAATAATTTATTTTATGATTTGTAGTACAAAAAGCAGAGCCCCTACATAAAGCTAGGTCTCTTCTCACTGGGGCATTCTTTTCAGAAAATAAGAAAATAAAGGAGTGTAAAAATGGAATAGGAAGGCTTTCTAAGTTATCATTTCAAGGAAAGGAACTAGGTATTTTCTTATCACTTACTTTTGTTACAAAAAATTCTTGCAAAGCAAAATGAGAATATTTTCTTTCCCTGTTAATCAAAGTAGATTATTTTTGTCTGTTATCGAATCTGATAAAACAGGAAATAGATTTCAGAGTACGGAAGTATGAGATGTGGAAGTCTTTCAGAAATGTAAGGTGATTTTTCAAAGTTAATATTCCCTAAGGGTGGCATTCACATTGCATACTTTGGACACCCAACTGTAAATACACATTATGATCCTCATCTTCCTACAGAGGCAGTTGAACGTTCAGATCAGGAGCTTATTAGCTGTTCATAGACACTCACTGGAGGGGTCCAGACTAGATGATCTCCAGAGACCCCTTTTAGCCTAGATAATTCTGTGATGATAATCATTCGCAAGTTCAGTCAATTTATGTTTCTCCCTTATGGGTATGGTATATACAGCAGGGAGCAACTGGAGACAAGGGCCAACAAAAATTGAAGCACATCTGTAGATAGAAGTGGTGAAGCATGTCTAATACACAGGCCTTTGAGGCCAGAGCTGGATGCAAGTACTAAGTACCCCCTGTTAAACACATGGCTCTTAGCTGGAGCACAAAGGCTCTTCCATCTATTTACATTTCCATAATAACTTACTGCAAGGAATCCCTGGTAATTATATGTTAACCTCTACAATTAAACATAATGTGCTAGGCTGCTGATACACAGACATCACTATCATACTCATTAACACAAGTCCTTGGCTAACTTCTATATTATCTGTAAACCAAGCTGGGGATATTCACAGGCATTGGATAATGACAGTTTGTAAGGTTTGGTGGCTAGAGTAGTCCCTGGCACGCTTTGGTTGGGGCCAGCTACACGCTTCCGACCAGGTCCCGGCACAGGAGTTGTCACAGGAGACCGTTCCCAGTTCTCAGGGGGAGGGGTGTGAATGGGTCTGTGTTACTTGTACCCATTCCCTTGGGGGCAGTTTTCCAGCAGGAAGCACCAAGAGCCATGGCATCCATCCAGAGCCACCTGCCACACTGGTTCTGTGTGGGCACGTTTTGGGAGGCAGCACGTGTGCAAGCAAGACTGCATGCCAGAGAATGGCCTTGACCATTTTTGGTTTACTGACATTGCCACTGCCTCTGTTTACTCATTCCCCTTGTCTGAGGAGGGTGGCTGGAGCAGCTTTACCTGATACTCAATATCTACAATCTGCTGTATTTGACTAGGTAAGCTTTAAAGACAGAAGCACTTTTAGATTCATTTTATATGCAGACATTGACTTTAGGAAGGGGGAAATGTTGCCTCGTGCTGGGTGGGGGTGGTGTTATTATTATTTAGCTCAGCTGTAGACAGAGCTAAACAATATGTCCATAATAGATGTCTGCACTTGATCAAATAGATCATACTCCTATTTTCTGTTGTCTTACATTATAAATTTTGTGGGCAAATCTTCAGCTTCTAGTAATACAAATAAAGAGACAACAATAATGAATATTCCCATGCTCCCAGTTTCACAGAACAGAACATGGCCAGCTATTCCAAGTTGTTATAATTACCAACACTTTTGAAACAACCCAGTTTTTCATGCACAGAAAAGGGCAAAGACTTTTTTTAATAAAAGTGCTTCAGTGCTGTTGTGAAAACTTATTTTCTCGAGACTTGTTTCAACACATTTTTAGTGAGCTTTACTTGGAACTTAGTAAGTTCTGTTTTGATGCCCATTCTATGAAGATTTTAGAATGACAGCAGAAAATCCCAGTCCGTGTCTATGTTCTACATTTAAATGGGTATTCTTGCTAGCTCTTTCATGGAAGCCACTCTACAGCCAAATCCTGAGCTACCTTAATTATTTAGTAAAAAAAAAAAATCTAGTTTCAGCTTTTTATCAAGTCATAGAAGTCTTGTCTTTGTAGATGCACTAGACCATTCTCTAACATCACCTACACATTCACCTATTGCTGTGAAAGTTTTCATCATGACATCATACAATATCCTGTTTGCGTGCTAGACAAACTAGTATATTAAAAACTTTTTAATGGAAAATACACAATTAACTGTTCTGCATAACTTGTTTCAGATTAAGGGGAACAAAAAGTGATAGAGAAGATTAATTTACCTACACAGGTCACCAAGTTTACACTTAAGCCAGTTTTCTTCATTTCCTGAAGAGAGACTTTGCTGCTGGTGGGGAGACATGGAATAACATGGGAGAACTGCTTCAGTTACTGGCACATATAAAAGGGATGACCTTGCCCTGCGTACAGTCTAAGATGATAAATAGATTTGGCAGCAGAACAACACCAGAAAGCCTAAATATACAAAAAAGGTAGGAATTTCAGATTGGAAAGTGGAAAAATTATTAATGGAGCAAGAGTAAAATTTGCAATTATATTCAAAAAAGCCTCAACAGGAGTGGTCACATATGTACTTAATAAAGGTTAATTGTAATAAGGGCGTAAGACTAATGCACAAGGACAGCAAAGTTCCAGGGGCTTTGGGAGGTGTTGGATCTGACCGCTGTTACACAAGATATTGTCCGATTGCTGGGAACAGGCCTTGGAAAAGACAGGGCCTTTTCTCATTCTATATCAGCTGCCTGAGGCTACAATTTCAGGAACACTTCAAGCCAGAGATGCTGCCAAAAGAAGCAGTCCCACTCCTATCTGCCCTGTGCTGCTCTCTTCCTTCCACTGGCACAAGTATTGGTGTTTCCATGAGATGTACTAGATCACGGAATGCATTTTCTCCTACTTGCCCCTCAAGAGGTGATTTTTAGTTCCCCATTTATTCCCTGATCCAGTTCCCATCGCAGTGACAAAAGCACCTGTGGCTGTGGTAAGTATGTGGTGGTGAAATGAGCAGTCGTTGATGTGGAAAAAGGCAGTATGGGTTTTTTCTTGGCAGCTAATGTCAGTCTAACATGTTTTGAAACCTATAGTCTGGGGGGCTGTATTGGTCCTCTTTTAAAGCAGATTCTCAGCTGTGCATCAACACTCAATTTTGTTGCTCCAGGTCTATATGCAGGGTGGGGATGAGGGGCAAAACCTCATCTGCAACACCCTGAGACCCTCCTTTCCCTATGCCAGCAGCTGCCAGCTAGATGTGGGCTTGTCCCCCGGTGGCTGTGGCTTAACTGTCGTTCAGTGGCACAACTACATCCAGTCTGCTTCTCCTTGTGCAGAAGGAGTGGTCAAGTCCTGCTGTTTTCTTCTGCCTGACTGTTGCTTTGTGCGAGTGTCTACTTTGTCCATGCCAGCAAAAAACTCAGGCAAACTGATTTTCTGCATTTCTAATATGGGCAATAGAAAGTTTGCCTACTTGCTCTCCATCCTAAATCACATTTCTGTATTTATTGCTACACAGACCTTATACTCATAAAGCTGAGCACTGCAGACTCCTCACCGAAGTAAGCCACTACGGGTGAGACGACAAAGAGATAAAGGGAACTGGATGGGGAAAGTTTCAAGGATTCATCTCTTCTTTCCTGTTGTTATTAGGTAGACATTTTTTAGTTTGTATTGTTTTACTTTGTTCCTTCTTTCTCCCTCCAAGTCTGTCCTTTGATTCCACTTTGCCCCTTACAGCGCATTGTTGATGGCTGCATTATTTGTCTATCTATAGCCTAAAAATGCTATATTTTTTTTCTTTGTCAATAAAAAACACTCACAAATATCCTGCCTGGCTTTGCCTATGGAGCTACTGAAACATTTGATTTGGATCAAAGTTGCAGGCTTTCTTCAGTTAAGGGTATTCCTCTTGATACTTCTATAATAGTTGATATTAATTTACTAAAACAAAGTTTTGTGATTGCTCATTAGACACCTGAGACTGGAACCCCTCGACTGTTGATGCACCAGGTGACACCAGGAGATTGCACAGATGGAAGAGCTGCAGAGGGAGGGCAGATGCTCTTGTTTTGTGCAACAGTCAAGACTCAGCATCATTCTGCATCTTGGCCTTTTAAATAGGAACACAAATAGTTTGATAATAGCAAAGTGCCCAGCTTTATCCACCCTCCCAAAGTGATTTGCTGCTGAAGAGTCAAACTCCAAACTCCCTGAACTATTTATTGCTGCTAGGTAGGGGACTAATCTAGAAGAGGAAAGCAGTTACTACCCCCAGATGGATATTTCCCCCCTTCCCCCTGCAGAGGTAACCTTTGCTACAGCCAGAATAGCTGGGGTGGACATATTTTGACACCTTACCTGCCCCAGTTTATGACTTAGCACAACTCCATAGAGCTTTACAGGACTGTGAATTGGGAAAGCTTGGGCACAGGAGGCCCCTGTCAGCTCTCCCTGCTGAGGGGGGAGCTCTGGGAGTGGAGCAGGGAGAGGACTGAGGATGGATGGGGGGTCTGGGATGTGCAGCACTCACTCGAACAGATCCGGGGATGCTGAATCTCTTTCGTCCTCCTGCCAGGCACCTTCTGTTGCCTGTGTTATCCACTCTCATCCCATAGGCTCATCTGCATCGCGTCTGCTCTTTGAGCCCAGCAACACCAGTCTCTGGTTTGTGAACTAACCAGTCTCTGGTTTGTGAACTATTTTCATTGAGTACAAAGAATGGAGGGAAACTGGGGAACAGAGAGGAAGTAGGAAATGCTAAGAACTACAGATTCTGAATACCAAAAAACCCATGACTCTGTAGTAAATTTTTAAATTATAAGACTCCCTGAGGTCCCACTGAAGCAGAGAAGCAGAAAGGAGAGAAGGAGCTACAGCCAAACATTACAGATCTGTAGCACCACTCTATACTTTAAGTACATAGTCTTCAAAAATTAATATATTTTGAGACTCTGCTTTAAAATAAATGACAGAACCTGCTTTTTCAACAGTTGAATGGCTAGCTTTTCCTGAAAAAACAAACCTCTTTTTAAGATATCTGAAGCTGTGTGACTGAAATACATAGAAAATCTTGGCCTAGAATTTTTTAAATAACTTCCATAATTAATATCATGAGGATTTGGAGACTCAATAAAGAAGAGAAAGCAGAGACACAGTGAACACACAAACATGCATCTGTTTTATTGTGTCTGTGGGTTCATAGCAATGAATCTTAAGGAGCATGAAAGAAGGATTTGTCTGTCCACCTTCTCATAGTGAGAGAAACCACTATTTCTACTTCTCAGTTTGGAGACAACTTTTTTTTTATAAAGAGAAAATTTCTAGAGGGATTACAGAGTTTATTCACTGGGAAGTCTTCAGAACCACTTGAAATGTAGCTTTCCATAAAACATTCTAGGTGAAATATCCAACATTGGTTTTAGCAGAATTGAAAATGAACTTAGTCAACTAGAAAAGAAAATGAAATTTAGACTTGAAATATATCAATACTTCAGCCATCATCTGGCAAACCTGTAATTCTTTCTCCTATGCTCACAAAATGTGAAGGAAGCCAACATGCTCTTATATTTATAGGACTATTGCCTCACTAATATTGACTTAAATGAACCTACCTGCAGGATGAGGATGGGGGGACTATTACCTAGGCACACAGAAGAGCATATGGAAATCTGAGACGCAGGGGCAAATACTAGGCACAGATACATACTGAGCTAAAGAATATCCCTCTTTCCCATTGCAGTACTGTAATAACAGAAACAGAATATTTAACACCTTGATTTTTTTCATCTCTCTTAAACCTTCCTGCTTCCACTGCCTGGATACCTGCTAGAGTCACAGTCTACACTTATTTCATTAACCCAAAGAACTGATGTCATTTAGTGAACCAAGATATTTTCCTGTAGATTATGGGTTTCCTTTGAGATTTCTTGTTTAAGTATTCCCACCCCTCTTTAATTCTTAAAGCCTGGCCAGAGTGCAGCACAAGGGAATCAGGCCTGCCAGTAATAGCCAAAGAGAAGAAGTTTGCTGGGCTGTGAGCCTTTGCCAAAAACCAGACAGAAATTAACACCCTCCTTTTCTTTGTTTTACCTTGTAATTCCCTCTGGAATTTGCATTTTTTTCAGCTGATTTCTCCTTTGTATATATACCTTCCCCTCTTATTAGTTTGTAGATGGAGCTAGTAATTTCCAAGCCCCACTCCTGTACTCCAACCTTCAAAAATACAAGATCTGAACATTCATTATGACAATATTGCTTAGACTTATTATTACGTTAGTGTATAGTTATAAAAGCATGTTATTTTCTTGTAACATACATGAAATGGATACTGTGATATGAAGATATAAAGATACATGAAATTACTTAGATCAGGAGAAGAAGTTTGCTTTTCATATGATATTCCATTACTCAAGATTTAATCCAGGCAGGCAAGCTTTTTGAGCTAAACCCTGAATTCAGCGGTAAGGGCTATATGAGTGCCTGTGTGTATATGCATTTTTTCATGTACATGAATTAATTCTGGCATATTCATTTTAACATCTGCTAGAGGAACATTATTATTCTCTAAATCTGAATAAGTGTTCTTAACTTCTTTATCCTGTGTCTTGTTTCTGTACTCTTCCATTTAAAAAGATATTTTCCTTTTTATTGTTTCTCCCCCTGCCCTCCTCCCTGCAGTATATTAATAATATTCTCCAAGTTTGGTGTCTCTAATATTTGAAGAATATCTAAGACTGAATAGAGTGATCTTCCAACCTAAATAACCTTGCTTTAGTTAGATTTTTCTCCATCATAGATTTGCTATCTAACAGAATTAGATATTAATAAAAGCACTCAAAATTGCCTATGCATGCATTAATAATATCTCACTAGTCACTAAGTTTTACAGTTCTCCAAAACTTTTAAGCACCTTTTAGTTTAACCTGAAATTATGTAAAACAGTAACGTGATTAAACTTAAGTGCAGCTGCCTGGCTTTCTTGGTCAGTGTTTTAAATTATTCAACTTGGCCTTCTTTACTGCCTGCATTTCAGTACTGCCATCTTGGGCAGATCAGCCTGAGAAGCAAGCTCTGGTTTAATCTTCCAGTTTCTTCGGCTAACTTTGATCTAACCATGTCATACAGAGTATTTTCCAGATGGCAAATATGATTATCTGAGTCAGATGAATATTCAAGAAAAAAATACATATGATATATATACCCTAATTCATCTTGCATATCTGTCTCATATACAAAACAGTGAAGCACGAGCCTCTGCAGATTTGAGTAAATGCAGATCTTCATTTGCTGGATCATGAAACAGTCTCACCTTTTTTGTTGCATCATATTTTTGCCAAGAGGATGGTGTAAAGAAAAATGTTTCTGTAAACACAGGCTTTGCCAGGCTCCTCACTGTACACATTCCCAAGTCCTTGTATGCCCGTTCAGGCAATGATTTTAATCTAATATTTCCAGGAAAAAAGAGATATGTCCTAACAATATAAAATGATATATTACTTAATGAGACTAAACATGGAATAATGCTAGAATAGGAATACACCTAGTTGATTAAAAAGATTGCTTTTCCAGATTAGTAGAAGTTAGGTTTTCCAAAGATTCACAAGTCAAGGAGTCAAATTTCCCTGAAAGGTACAAAGCTCATCTGAGAAACAGCCTGTCTGTTTAGTTTCATTAGAAAACATTTGGTTTTGGTTTTAACCAATGTAAATGTAAATCTGAGACTAAGGAATAGAGATTTCTTAACCTTGTCCATAATATCCTAATTTACTGTAGATAGATTTTTGTTGTCCAGACATTTTATTGGTGATAATTGTTACCTTTTACTTAAATTTCATGTAACTATCTTAAATTTAGTACTGTGCATGGAACTGTCCGTGCAATTAATTGAACTGAATTTTGTAAAATTTTCAGTGGAATTAGCCATATTAAGCACATAACATATTTTTAAAGTCTCAGAGTTTAAAGCCCGTCAAATGAAACAAGCTGATACATCAATGGATTATCACTACTCAGGCAATGTTCTGGTTTTTTTTTTTCCCCTTTTTTTTTTTTTTTTTGGCATATTATCTTGCTACAAAAAAAGCCTAAATGGGAAGAATTTCACCTGTAACAATGATTTGGTCAAACGGGCTTCATAACATGAATCTGCTTTTTTAGGGCTTACCTCATCTTCACCTGGGTATAAAGGAATCCTAAGGTCCCAGATATTGTAATCCACTTCAGAAAGAATGTTCTACCATGACTGTTCCAAGTGTGAATTGTAGCTAGAGTGTCTTTTGAATCTCTTGAACATCTTCCCATATAGTCTCAACTGATAAAAAAAAAAACAACCTTCACTTTTTGAATGGAAAAATACAACTGATTTTTTGCTATGCGTTGCCCTATTGTCTCTGTGATTTGATTTCAGCCATATGTGAGAGCTAAAAGATGTGTCTTAATGGATATGAAATTGATTAAGGTGATTTGGGATGAAAGACACAATAGAAATGCCAAGTATTTCTAATATTCACTTCATTAGTGGATGAAACTAGCAAAGACTGTCTGCAGTCACCTTCTCATTAAAGACATTTGATTGTTTTCTTAGTTATTTTGAAAAAAGATAAGTGATATCACCCTGGCTTGGCTGGAAGTTGTCTAACTCTTTGGTTTGAGTTGAAAATCTCAGTCTTTATCTTTTTTCCTGGGGACATTAAGCCTATTGTGAGTACATGTGAAAGTCCTGTGTGCGTGTTTTTTTTTTTGTTTGGTTTTTTTTGTTTTTTTTTTAAAGTAGCTGGCATTCACATAGTTCATTGTATTTCTCTAGAACACCAGCTATAAATGGTTAATAGTTTATTGACCGTATTATTCTAATTATGGGTATTTTTTCCTCTCTTTTCAAAATAGCTGTCTTTGGTTTGTTTCCCAGAAATCTATTTTGTCTGTTTATCATCAGTTTCAACATCTTAGAATTTTTGTGGCACGTAATTCCAACTAGCATCTCAGTGTGCTTCCTTACAAAATGTAGCTATCTTATTGCACTTCCTCTTTGCCTAACATTTGTTTAGTACCTACAGCATGTTCAGTTCTGACAAACAGAAAAATTATAAAGACAGTAAATTTTCTGAAGTACTTCAACTCTAAAACCAGGCATGAAGAAGAAGGATGCACTGGGAACTCCAGAAGTAAGGATGGCTTGTGGACAAGACGATTACGTGAGGGGGTAAGTGTGAGTGACAGGAATGGGGTCTAGGATTCAGCTTTTTAAATTGTGATCAATCCTTTTGGGAGCCTTGTCAAAGAAACAGGGAAAAATCTTGGCCCTGTTGAAGTCAAAAGCAAAACTTCAATTGATTTCAGTACAACTGTTTCCGCTGTAGAATTGAAGGGACTCAGAGGGAGAAAGAATAGTATCGGAGTGACTGGAATGTGGTAGGCTTCCCAGAAAATGGATCAGGGATAAGTTCATCATCTTCTGAAATATAAGGTTCTGTTGACTAAGTCTGGATACAGAATACTAGTCTAAGCAGGCCCTTTGATCTGCACACATATAGAAAAGACTTTTTGCCTCCACAGCAAGTTCTAATCACATTTTCCAAGTCTTGTAACCTAGCCAAAATAATAACAGTAAATCATTGATATTCAACTATTAGGCTTGTATCACAATAGACAGGCAATTCTCCTGAAAGATCTAACTCATTATATAGGTTGACAAGGATTTGATCAGTGCTTTTATTATGCCTAATGTAGTTTCTGCATTTGAAAGAAATGGTTGTAGGAACCTTTGAAAGATTTGAAACCACTGAGTAAAAGCTCAAAGACATTTTTTTCCCTGCCCTGCTTTCACTACTTTCTTAATCAATGATTTCCATTTGTCACTGCTAATGGCATTATCCCTGACACCTTCTCCTGTGATTTTTTTTCCCCTCATCAAAAGCTTTCATTTCTATTTCTGTTATTTAGCCTTTATTTTCCTTGTTCTGCTGACAATTGACTTTTCTTCAGAGTCTCTTCCCTGGGTTCTGCTGGCTGTATAACTGTTTCAAAGCACCAAGTGTCAGCTCAGTAATTCTGCAGTTCTGAGGTGGATGATGGAAGAAACAGTCACACTTTATCACAACTGTCACTTTATTGACTGTTACAGTCCAGTCTTCAGCATTACAGTAGGTACAACCATTATCAGCATTTTTTCAACGTTACTCAGAAAGATCCTGTCATTCAAACAAGTCCTAGGATTGACTGCTGACCTTTCCACATGCTCTATGTAGGCTTTAAAATAATTATTGTCCCTTAATTTATTTTTCTCCTCTGTTTCTATCCTATTAAATGATAAGTAGGTTGAAATGATCTTGTATTTACATTTCCTGAATGACAATTTTTGCTCCTTTGAATTTACCTTTACACTATTTGGGTCTTCTTTTAGAAATAAAATATACTCTCTTACCTCTACTACAACAGCATTTAAAAAATGCAAAAATTGTGTGTTTTCTAAACCAAAGCATCCCAACATAGCCTCATACTTTTACCCTAGTGAAGCTTTTCTCTCAACCAAAAGACAGACTGTTTAATTCCTGTCACTGATCAATTTATAGGTGATGCAGCTCAATACCAGTATTTATAACCAAATTAAATAATAGGCCACATGATGATTTGAAACCAATGTTGTTACTACAAAGAATGAAGGTTATCAGACTGAGCAAATCAGAACAGCGTTCTTCTTAGGGACAGAAGATTTATCGATGACATTATCAAAATTCTAAGACTTCTCCATCTCTTCTTCCATCCTCATCTGCTTATCCTCTGTCTGCAGACCATTAAGGTTCACTGTCAGAGACAGCAGTTTTACTGAGGGCTACTGTGTTGTTGATGTACACTGCTATTGCCCTCTACTGGGTTGAATTTCACAACTGTTTTACTTCCCACTTGCTTCTTAAGTCCCTGGAGAGGCTTCTCTAAAGCTTGATTTGCATATTGCTGCACATGTCCTGGAAGTGTCTCACCTCCTTGTTAAGAGTTGAGGAGACCTCTTGTAACTGCCAGTGCTTGGCATTTGAATCACACAACGAATCATAGAATGGCCTGGGTTGAAAAGGACCTTAAAGATCATCTAGTTCCAACCCCCCTGCTGTGGGCAGGGCTGCCAACCACCAGAGCAGCCTGCCCAGGGCCCCATCCAGCCTGGCCTTGAATGCCTCCAGGGATGGGGCATCCACAACTTCCCTGGGCAACCTGTTCCAGTGCCTCATCACCCTCTGAGCGAAAAATTTCCACCTAATATCCAACCTAAATTTCCTCTCTCTTAGTTTAAAACTATTCCCCCTCGTCCTGTCACTATCAACCCCTGCAAATAGTCACTCCCCCTCCTGTTTATAGGCTCCCCTCAAGTACAGGAAGGCCACAATGAGTCTCCCCAGAGCCTTCTCTTCTCCAAGCTAAACAAGCCCAGTTCCCTCAACCTTTCCTCATAGGAGAGGTGCTCCAGCCCTCTGATCATCTTTGTGGCCCTCCTCTTCCAAGACCTCCACATCTTTCTTGTGCTGGGGACCCCAGGCCTGGACTGGTACAGGATGAATTAATTTCTCCAACTTGAAGTCGCAGATTATCATGGAGATGCTGGGCTTCAATGTGTGAGTGCAGTTGGGTTGAAATTGTGAAGTTCAGCAGAATTTCTGCAGCTGCATTCCTGAGCTATAGTGTCTATTTGGTCACATATGCAACTAGGAGAAAATCTGTCATTGCTTTCTCAGGTTAATTTCCAGCCGGATGATACTGATGTAGTTTAGAAGTCTTTGAAGTAGTTTAAAAGCAAACCTGTAATTGATCTTTAGCTGCAAAATGTTCATGAGATGTTCTACTTAGGTTGCAGTCACAATCCTATTAAATGGGGAGCTCAAGATTCTTTGCAAAATCCATGCTAAATACCAAGTATGTGAATTTCTTAATTCAGCAGAAAGGACTGTGTAAGGCTTGTGTTTCCTCCTTACTGATATCATGGTGATATTTAGAAGAGCTGGTATTGTGCCAGTTGCAAAACTGTTCCGTATCCAGTTGCCTCTCTTCAAGATAATTCCAGGATAAACTGAAGAGGAGGGAGTGTCTAGCAGCTCCAGCTGACGGCATTATGGTCTTAATGAAACATGAAGAAGGATAGGGAGAGAGAGTGGAAATCTTCATTCATATGCTCTATGTCCTCAAAAACTGCATGAGTTTTGGGCTCAAACCACAGCTTTTTGTGAGATAGACCGAGGCAAACTTGACTGGAGAATTCAGAGGACTGGCCAGGAGAGGGCCCTCTCAGAGTTTTCTCTTGGGTGGCCTCTAGTTCATAGCTTTTCCTGCACAGCAAAAGTAGTATATAGTAAAATTATATTGATCTTCCATAGAAGAATCATGGTTATTCTCAATGCTTCTGTGGTGAGTTGACCTTGGCTGGTTGCCAGACACCCACCCAGCCATCCTTTCACTCCCCTATCTCAAAAGTACGAGGGGAAAAAATAAGATCCAAAAGCTCTTGGATTGAGATAAAGACAGGGAAATCACTTACAATTTACCATCAAGGGCAAAACAGACTCGACTTGGGGAAAATTAGTAAATTAAAATAGATTAGGATGGGGGGGGGGAAGAGAAATTAAAACAACGCCTCTCCCCCACATCACTTCTTCCCAAATCCAACGTCACTCCTTCATTCCTGACTCCTCTACCATCTGCCAACCCTGAGCAGTACAGAGGGGATGGGAATGGGGGGGGTTTCATTAGTCCGTAACAGTTCTTGTCTGCTGCTCCTTCCTTCTCATGCTTTTTCCCTGCTCCAATGTGGGTTTTCCATGGGCTACCGTTCCTTCAAGGAATATCCACCTGCTCCAGCGTGGGGTCCTCCATGGGCTGCAGTGTGGATGTCTGTTCCAATGTGGTGTTTCCACGGGCTGCAGGGGCACAACTGCCTCACCATGGTCTTCTCCACAGCCTGCAGGGAAATCTCTGGTCTGGCATCTGCAGCACCTCCTCCCCCTCCTTCTTCTCTGACCTTGGCATCTGCAAGGTTGTTTCTCACACTTTTTTCCTCACTCCCCACACTGCCATGAACCATTTTGCCCTTTTTGCCACCCCTGCAGTCCCCCACCAACACCTTGCCATGGACACCCAGTACGGCTGTACAAACATTGATTAACTTAGTCTTTCTCAGGAAGGCAGGCAAACGGAACCATCAAAGCCCGTTACACCAGGGATTGCAACTCAGCCTATTCTTTGCCTTATATGCAGGCCCAGGCCACGTTTCATCCTCTCATCAGTTCCAAGTACTGTCTTGAAAAGCGGCCCTAGGTGAAAGGAAGACCGGGTGTTCGCGGCCTTGGCCAAAGAAAGGTTGCAGCAGGCAGCCATCTGAAACAAACCTCCAAGCCTGCTTTTTGTCTCTGAAACATTTCAGAAAATGGCAGGCAGTGCTAATGGCATTACTCCAGTGATTTCCTCAGGAGTCACTTTACATGATGATGTGTCACATGGATCCCCATTTCCATTTAATTTAAAAGCAGAAATTGACATTTTAAAATGAAGGTGTTAGCTGGAGTCCACAATGAATGGCTGCAGGAGCTGATGATTGAATGCTTTTCCATGATCTAAGAGAAACAATCATTATGCTATTTCTGCTCTTATATTATTGCTAACACAGTACCTATAGTATTTATAATAACCTATTTATCAAATAACTTTGAGGATTAATCCTTGCTTTAGTTGGTAGGACTTGAATTATTTACAAGTGAACCATGGAAGATGTGTTCTGTATGTCTTATCTTTCCAAGCTAAAATACAGGTGACCTTTCCATAGACTGTCATCTAAGAAAGGTGGAGATGTAGTAGCTAAAAGACACTGGGTTACTTAGAGAACAATTATGGGAAGATTTTAATTTAATTTACACATATGTATGTGTTTAAAAATTAACATACTGAGTTACACAGAGAGGGGGTTTTAGGAATGCTTTGAAAAAAATGGGTTGAGGATTAACAGTCTGGAACCACTGAAATCTCTCATCTTGGAGGTCTGAGTGTGACTTTCTAGTCTTCTACATAAGAGTGGTTTTGTTCCCAGAGAATAAAAGACTTGGGAGCTCATAGACATTTGTATTTATTTCAAGCTTAAAGGTTGTGTTTTTAGAGTGGAAGGTCATGTATTTTATGGCCAAGATTGAGTGTCAATGGAAGGTACAATATGGTCACAGTAACCATACAGGTGGTGTCTGGTCATTACATGTGTCATTCTGTAAAGCAGATCCTTCAAATTAAGTTTTGTATAAATAGAAGTTTAGGATGTAAAGGGAGGATGGATTGTATTGATTAGTGTGAGATACTGACACTGCCCTTATCGTTATTGAATTGCCATTTCATATGATTGTGTTGCCCTCTAGAGGTCGGTCCTCAAGTGAAGTCTGCAAATGGGTCTTCTTCGGTTTGCATAGAAGTCTTAGGAGAAAGAGGTCCTTTGATTATGACCCAGTTAACACTCGTAGCTCAATGAATCAGTGAAGTTCACGTCTATGATCCTTTCACTGCTAATATTTTCTTGTAGTCTAATTTCTCAATTTTCTTTTTATTAAGGTTTGACATCTAGTTTTAGTGGTTGCAGGCCACTGAACAAATCTACTTCAACACAGAAATCAAAGACAGGTAATGAGAGCAGACCTAAAGACCTCCTCTATCCACCAGAGAAGATGGTGTTTAACTTGGCCCACCAAAATATATTCTTAGAAGAAACAACTCTGCTGTGAAAACAATCAATAGAAATGCTGAAACTATATCTAAACTGGTATATTAAACTATGCTAGAGAAGGCTTATTGACTTTGGACCTCAGTCATCTCTACTTTTCAACTGTTAGATCAGACCGTGGAAAAATTATTGTCTTTGCCAGCTTGCACTCTCCTGAACACTTCCTTGGAGTGTTTCAGGAATAATCACAATCTGTTTTTCTCAATGTTATCTGTATGTGACCATCTTGTTTTGTAGCTGAAAGGTTTTGATAGGATGGACCAGACCATTTTGTGCATACAGCTCTTCCTGAGCAGGTTTGATGGCCTCGTATAGCCATAGACTGATTTTGAACTGCTTTAGTGAAAATGTTCAGACTGGAAACACACACAGTTTTATCCCAATAAATTAAAGGAAAAGCCTTATTAATGATAACGATGCATGCTTAAGCGCTAAAGTTGCTGAGCTATAGACATTCTTTCAGTGTAACCAAATAGAAGGCTTTTGAACAAAGACTTCTCCTGGTGTTTCACAAAAATATTGCAAAATGGTTCACCTATTTTGTTTACTGTTGTGTGTTTCTTGTCTGATTCTGGAACCAGACATCTTGGAGTGAAGAGTCAAAACACATTTTACATGTTAAAGAGAAGGGAAACAGGTCCTGACCTAAACCTGAAAAATGTGGGTGTTTGATATTCACAACAGTGTTTATATAGTCAATAGATAGACACTCCTAAAACAGGTTGGCTGTTAAATGGGGGCACCATTTTGTTCGGTATGCTGAGAGTTATGATTGTCTTCCATTTTGTTTTTCATAGCAATTTTCTTTTGAATAAAGGGTGAAGCCATCCTTACTTAACTTATTAGATCTGAGTTCTCAGGCTTGTTACACTCTCATTAACCCTGCTCTCACCAGGAATGGGTGATGTTATTGGTGTCTATAAATGGATGTGAGCTCTGAAGTAAAACAAAAAGCTGCATGTGAAGGGTAGCAAATTGAGAGAATATAAGTTAGTACTGAAGTAGAGACTTATTTTCCTGCTGTAGTCATCTCTGAGGCTTCAGTATGGGAATTATAATGACTGTCTTACAATTTATTTAAATTAGTTTGGGGTCAAAGACATTGTCTCTCACAGAGCAATGCAGTGCTAGAAGGATTACCTTCCATGCCATTATGAATGTATTAATGAAAAAAAACTCTGTAACTTTTTTTTTCTGGTGTTATTGTTTTCTGCATTCAACCACATATACATTTTAGAATAAAAATACTCCTTCCAAAATAAGTCCTACAAAATTATTTGTATTCTTTCATTGAATCATAGAATCAAAGAATTGTTAAGGTTTGAATGCATTTCTGCAGGTCCCTAGTACAACCCTCTTGCACAAAACAGGAATGATGACAGCGGGTCACTCAGGGTCTCGTCTAGTCATATATTGGTAGAAAACCATTATCATTAGCAAAACAAAAATTTCCAAATTGAATCAAACGGAGGTCAATCTAATCTAGTATTCTGTTTCTCACAGTTACTGTCTGTTTTGAAGGACTTACTAAATGAAAAAATTCTATTTGTCATATGGCAGATCTGTAAACATTAGAGGTTACCTTAAGCTGTGAATTATGTTTAGTTGGTTGGTTTTGAAGTTACATTTGTTATCAGTTAATGCCAGATTTGACTATCAGTTACGACTGTCTTACCAGCCATCGGTCTTGTTATTAACCTAAGTTCTGTCTAAGTTTTATGTATTTATATACACATACATGCACAAACACACACACATATATGGCAATATCATCACAGCTTAGTGATCTGTAGCAAGAAAAAGTACTTCAGTGATTCTTTCTGAATTTACTTTTTTTGAATTTTACATAATAATCTTTGGGAAGAAATAGAAGGACTAAAACCAGAAGTTTATTACTTCTCATACGCACTTTTCATTGCTACGTGTAATGCTATCAAATCCCTTTTAACTGTGCAGGCAACACTACATCACTGTATTGACACAATCTTCTTTATATATTTAATTGTGTCACATATACCATGTAACCTAAAATACTTGTTTTTCTGATCACAACTGCACACAGACTATGATTTTGCTTTGATGCACATTTCTCACATATGGGTGATTTTGACCCATGTCAGATGGATAGACAGTTCATTTGCTTGTTGCCTCATTAATTTATTTTTATGGTCAGTGTACATCACCTTACATTTATCAGTATTGATTTTCATTTGCCTCTACATGTGGCTTCTTTGTCTCACTGGAGTTTTTCAGTGTCTATCCCAGTGTCTGCTCCAGAGTAGTCTACATAATTATGTGAATATCTTGTTACTCAAAGGTCCTAAACTATCAGGAAAGACAACAGCCTGTTCTGCATTTGTGAGACGGATATCTTCTGAAGTCTGTAGGCCAATTATTTGACCATATTAACTGGCATGGCATCTCTGAAGTTAATGTAATTTGGCCAAAAAATTTATGCCAGCTGACTATCTTCTATGTCTCATGCAGGCAATAGCACTATTAGCACAATTTTAGTGCCTATATTAACATTTTCAGTGGTATAAACCTGTTTCCTTTTCAAACATTTGAAGTAATATAACCAAAGACAGTTGTTGATGTTCACTGGAAAAAACATGAAATGTTAATAGATTGCAAGTGACACATATCAGTTTTACATTTAAGACCAATTCCATCCGGAAATAATGCTATATTACTGAAGAATCAATGTGAAGTGTGTGATTTTGGCACCAGAACGATCAGTGTATAAGACCAATTAGAGATAAAAGAAGTCACTAAACTTGTTTACACAGCTGGACTTTCAGTCACAGGCTGATATCCTCCTTTCATGCGCTTCTTTTTCTTTTTTTCTTTTACTTTCTTTTCAGGGTCTGAAATTTAAAGGCACAGAATCGAATATTTTGGAAGTCATTTGCCGTTACATTAACTTCATTTTCTCCCTGGAGTGCCCAGTGTCCTAATGCACTGTTATAAAATCCTACGAGTGATTCTGGCTAATGGATATGGTAACTGCAGACACATTACATAGAAAAGCAGTAGATTCCTAGGGGTTTCTAGGCAAAAATGGACCTAAAGAACAAAAATGAGAGCAAAATTTTCCTCCAAGTAGTACTTAGCTGCCCTCATTCTTTGGACTCGGTAGTGTGACTTGGGAAGGTCAGATTTCGTCCCAGCTCCAATTACTATTTAAAAATATTATACAAAATGAATGGAACTGCTTCAGCAGTAGCCACTGGGCAAACCACACTTTTGACTGCCATGGGACCAGAGTCAAGCACTGTTCAAAGAGGTAAAACACTTGACTTTCTGTCCTTGCTCTAAATAGATACAAATTTGTAGTAGGATGAAGCAAAATATGAAGAGACATCATTGTCATCTCATGAGTCAGACAGTCCAGCTGTCAGTAATATGACAGATGCCTGTCCACTAATAGTCTATCTTTGAATGTGATTAAACTCTGGAACAACCTGTGTTTTCCAAGGTTCAGCTTCAGGTTCATTCACTGAAGGTAGCCTGCTAGATTTCTTAGAAATAATTTGGCTGAAGGGTAGCTGCATGATTTTATATCTCTGCAGAGCATTAACTGGGCAAGCACGTTTTTTCTGTCCTTGCTCTTATATGTCTGGGGAACTATTGGTATTGCCAGAGACAGGGCACTGGATTGGATTGACCTTCAGTCTAAATCTACCCATTCCTCTATCAGGTCCTGACTTTTCACTTTGAGAGCAAAGAATAAAGTATTTATTTTTCTCCAGTGGGTTTGTGGTTTGGCTTTTTTTTCCATGATCCAAGAGTTGGTCCTGAAGATACCAGTGATATTGGAATAGTCATCATTTCAGACAAGCACCATCCGTTCATCAGAAGCTGTCCAGGCATCATGCAAGAAAAAAAATCCACCAAGGTAAAGAGAAAATATTGTTCTGGAGCTTTCTGTCAGGTAGCATAACTGCACAGTGAGTGGCCCCTTGGTTCTTTCCTCTGGTAAAGCAAATTTTTTGTGAAGCTGGACCTATACGTCCCATACTTGCTAGTACATGGTCCAGGGTGCAATAGTAGGATACAACTTTGGGAAAACCCTTATTACCCAAGACGTGTAGACTTGGATTCAAGCCATGTAGACTGCATCATTCACAGAGGGACTGTTGTGGCTGTACCTATAGTAGTAGAGGGGATGGAGTCTGCAGAGCAGGCCACATCTCCTTTGTTATATGACAGTGGAGCACATGTGGAGCTGAGGATATGCGACACAGATGCGACAGCTCTGAAATGCTCACGTACACCCTCTAGCACTTGCTTCCACCACTAGCACTGTTATATCTCCAGATCAATAAATTTAATTGATGGATGAAGATAGCAGCATGCAATGTTTGTCCATTAGACTTAGGCTATGATACTTGAGCATGTTCTCGGAAGAGGTATTTTCCCTCAGTTGCTCTTCTTTTGAAAAAAAGTACATACAAAATATACAGACGTCAAATTACTGTCATGGTCCTAAGGCTGTACCAACAGGCTCATCAGCCTCTTAGGGGTTTGGTTGCCTTTACTCTAGGGAAGATCTCACATGGTGCAGCTGTAACATGGGATCAGATGTGCATGACAGAGGTTTGATATGCCTCTCTGGGGCCTTCCCATTTGCTCAGGAGATGCATTTGAGCTCAGACACTCACCCCTGCCCTTTGCCTGGGCTATGCTGCAGCGATGCCCATACCTGGCCATGTCTCTCACTGGTCCTGACCCTGACTTGATGCCTTGGCTTGACCTGGGCATGTGTGTGGTCTGGACTGTGGCTGATAGTCATTAACATCAATGGGCTTGCTCTGCAGGAGAGGGCACTGCCTGGCCAACCCCACTGCCCATGGTAGCTCCAGCCTGCCAGCAACCCTGCCCTTGCCAAGCAGCCTGCTCCTGCCACTCCTGGCAGCAGACCTTTCGCTCTGCGCTGTGTGCCCACCCACAGCTAGTACATTGGTTCACCAGTTCCTGTTTTATGGAAGATAGTTACTGAGTTCACATCTGAGCAACCTGATCTATTTGAGGTTGCCCCTGCTCATTGCAGGAAGGGTTGGACTAGATGACCTTTAAAGGCCCCTTCCAAGCCAAACTATTATATGGTTCTATAATTCTACGATTCTATGATCACTGATTCTTGTAGTCTGTGAAACAATGTTCATCACACCTGACAATCCTCTTTTTTTGTTTGTTTGTTTGTTTGTTTTTCCCCGACACTGGCAGTCTGTTCTTCTACTTTGACAATATTATCCTTTGCTCTTAAGGAGAAACTCCTTTGCCCATGTAAAACATATTCTATGGGCTCTTAAATATTTTGGCAAATCTATTTAATTTTCTGCATCTTTCTTCAGATGTCAAACATTATCTTTTTTGTTCTGTTTGCATGTGAATGTGGACATGTTTACACATGTTGCTTCATGAGCTGTATTTTAGAGGCTCCCAGCACTGAAATCCTCCTGCCTTTCCAACCTTGATTGTTTTATTTATTCTATTTTTTATTTCCTATTATATTCATCATGCCTGATAACAGTCTATGGGCTTTGGTTTGAATGGATTGGTTTCTTTTGCTATCCAGATTTAAATTGGTTTTTACACACTTAATTTTGGATCTTTCAGTAGCCTCTCTCTGAGTGTTTTGTTCCAGATCCCATTCAGCCTTTTGCCTCTTATCAAGGACTTCATGCCCTAAAATTGAGGCTTATCTCAAGTCACTTCTCTGTTTCTTCAACTTCTAGTATCATCTGGGTAAAATTGTGTTACTCATATATTCTATTTTTATGTGGAGTGCAGTTCTCAAATGCCTGCATTACAGCTTCAGTGTTAGCCCTGCCTGTCTGAGTTGACTGAAACTATTAAAAACCTCAAGTGCTTCAGAGCAAGCTAACATCAGCATCCTCTTGACTTTTATTTTTTTGGTGTCCATTTTGGTTTCTATTGCTTGCAGATACAAAGTGAAGCACTGGGTTTAAGCTTCTCCAGTTGTCTTCCACATTTCTAAAGTGTTTCAGCTCTGGGTGGGTTTTTAACTGCTCAATTCTTCTGCACAGGGTAGAGTTTTAGCTCATGCAGTGACTGCTGTTCAAAATCTGTTCAAATAAAGGAGGCTGACACTTGGGGTCAAAGCTCTATCTCATAGCTTCAACCGGTTTCTGCTCAGAGCCAAGCAGTTCTTTCAAGCTTTTTCTTAAAAGTAGTGCTCTCCAGAAGTGTCAGGAGACTGGGTCAGTAAGATTTGCAATCCTGTAGTAAAGAACAGTATTTTGTAACACAGCAACGTATGTGTGAAGTGTAGCGAAACGCCCAAAGTATCTGGTGGTCAGAACTGTGTGTTAGTGTGGGTAGGACGGTGATGCGTGAAAAATCAATACAAGCCTTTTCTTCTTGCTGTACGTCTCTCAGGCAGAGGGCAGAGCAACCCTCAGTGATCCAGCTGGAGGGTGGGCCTGGGGGGAACCAAAGAGGATACCATAGAAGCATTACTGATCTCACAGCAAGCAGCTAGCTGCCTGAGCCTGGAGGCAAAGCCCTACCTGCTGAGATGTTCTTGGTTGTTTAATTAGGGTTCTGGCTTCATCCCACTAAAAGGCTGTAATGGATTAAAAAGGTTTCTTCCTAGAGCAGAAGCAGACCAGTACTGTAGGCAAACCCACACCGTATTGCTCCACAGTCAAAGAGGACTGAATGCCATCACAGACCTCTCTGTATTCTCTACAACTACGGAGGAACTGTTCCATCCAAATGTGCTTTCACATTCAAACCCAGCTTCCCATCCATGTACAAATGAATGGAAGGACAGAAACCACAGTGTCCTGCCTTCCCAGAAGCTAGTGGGAAATGGCTTTTACCTTATTGTTTTAAATTACTCCTTGTATTGATTTTTTTTCCTTTTGATCTATCTAATAGTTAAAAATATTTGTTTAAAGAAAAAAAAAAAAAAACCTGGTCTCATAACTGTAGACTTTTGGACTCTGCTTTAAAAAAAGAGTGCAGTTCTAGAATGTCAGTGTGATTTACTCCTTTCTGCATAAACTGCTGCCCTAGATGACCTTTGCTCATCATGTGCCTTTGGGGACATGTTCCAAGCATATTTTCTAACAGCTTCAGAAGCAGTAATAATAGCATCCAAGCATCAGTTAGCAGTTCTACAATGTAATTTTTTACATCCTCAAAACACTTTACGGACGTTAGTGAATTAATAATTGAGCATCAGATACTGTGCAGGCATAAATCTAAGGCATTTGTGGATCTCGATGGAATCATGTTGTGGATAAAATAATTTTGAAAAACACTGATGTCTTAGTCATTTGCATGCTCTTGAAAAGAAGAGGTAAAAAGATCAGCATAACAGATGCTCTGTGCTGGTAAAAATGTAGGAATTTCTTAAACCTGTGAGTGAATTTCAAACAGAAATACAATAAAATCTAACCACACACTGGTACATCTCCCAGCAGAAATTTTGTTTGGTTAGATGTGTAAACATCAGATATGAAGTACTTAGACTCCCTGGAACGTGGGCTGAATCCCAGCAGGATTGACTCAGCTCTTGACCCTGCAATGCAGACAAACTGAATAATTTTCCTCTATGTCACCTGGATGAGACCTTGCAATAAAGGTTCTCTGTGCTTGACATAGAGAGAAACCCAACCAGTAGGAACCACACAGGTAGATAGATTGAGAGCCACATTTTCAAATTCACCTTATTCTGGCCAGAAACTAACCTGCAAAAGTAGATTAGCTGTGTCTATTGTTTTGCACACAGACTCACTGAGCTAGAAAGAATATGGAAAGATCACGTAGTCCACCTTCTTGTGCCAGTGCTGCATAAGCACTACTCATGTCATTACTGTCAGATGCTTGTCTAAATGACTCTTAGAGCCTGCCAGAATACAGACCTTCTCGAGTAATCCATTGTTGAGCTTCACTGTGCTCATTGTTAAAAAGTTCTGCCTAGTAGCTAATGGAAATTGTCTTTGCTGCAGTTTAACTTTATTTTTTTTTCTCTGTCCTAGCCTCCACCTCAGTGGAGGCTGCTCCCTTCCTTGCATATTTGAAGGTAATTCTCATGCCTCCTTCATATTCTCTTCCTTTGGATTTGTCTGTTTTCCCACAGAGTTCTTGAGACTGCTAGAATTTGTATTAGAAAAAAAAGCAGTGGGTGAGTAGGAGCTTACTCTAAACTCATAACAAAGAGCCTTGCTACTCCAGAAGCAGCCTAGGAAGGAAGTGTGATTCATGGTGTCCCTGTTTCTTCTTCAGCTTCCAGCTGTTCTCCCCACACCCTCCTGTACTTGCAGTTTGCAGCTTTACTAAAAGTCTCTTCCTGCCTCCACATGCTGCTGCCAGGCTTCTTTCACCTTCTGCCCTGTACATGCATAAAGGAAAAAGTATAATTTTAATCATAGTCACATATATCCTAATTTGGGAATGGCCATGACTTTTGTAACCTTTTTACATGCAGCTTTTTTAAAACTTGAGGGATTTATTCGGTTGTATTTTTCCTCTTTTTTTTTCTTTAAAAAAATCTTGGTTTTTATTAAGTGCAACATCCGCAATATAACCTTGGTAGGGAATAGATTTTGCAGCATTAAAAAAATATTTCACACCCACATGTAAGTAACTTATTTTAAAATGAATGTTGAGAATATATTTCTCCCCCTGACTCCACTCCTACACAGTAAGAACAAAGTCCAGAAGGCATTCAATATTTTTTTTTTTTAGTGGAATTTCTATAGATTTATTTAGAATACCAAGACTTTGAGAAAAAACAACCCATGTTTTTTAAGTCTGTGTCCAAGGATTTAAAAAAAAAAAAAAAAAAGAAATCAGTTTTCTTTTTAAAAAGAAAAAAAAAAAAAGGAAAAAAATAACTGCCATAACTGGAATTAATATATGCTGTTTGCATATAACAATCTTAAAAAATATGAAAGAAGAAGCCAAACAAAGTAGCTGGCAAGCTTCTGGTGAGTATGACTTAAGATGCTCACTGATTTCCTCTCTATTACTTTGTAAGAGTGGCGTCGATCCCAAGTCAGATGCCAAATTTCCTAACAGCCCTTGGAGGACAGACTCTACAGCCACTAAGGTGGTACACCAAGGGGTAAATCCTAAATGCAGCTTCATGTGACCAAAGCTGGGCAGACAGGACAGACTGGAACACTTTACATAAAATGCAGCTGAAGAGTCAGAGGCTTCATAGGCAGGTTGTGCTCAGCCTGCCTTGCCTGGTGAGAAAAAACATGGAGAGTATTGGATCCCAAGAAGGATCCAGACTTAGATGCTGATGGGACCTACTGGTCAAGCCACTGAGCACTTGATGTTTCTTACATGCTTGGACCAGAAAGCAGAGCAACAATGTTCGGGGAATTCAAATTTCCAGCTCTCATCTCCAGGGGTTTATTATCCTTGTTTAGGAAACAGTTTCCCCAAATGCCCTAGAAAAAGAGGATGACTTGGGATCATCATGCTGCTTGGGATCAGCAGCAAGCTAGCAAATGCCACAGTGAGAAACAGTAGGTAAAGCCCATTTTGATGAGCTTTTTCTGGTTTTGGATCCTGGCAGGTGAAACATGTTTCTTCACATCATTATTTTCCAAGTTTCATTTTTTTTTTCCCTTTCTTTCTTTTCTTTACTCATAACAGTTGCACCTGGGGAAAGAAAAAATAAAAGATAAAAGATGTGTGCTGGTCACTGTAGAATCAGTGTATTGTAATCCAGAGCTGAATGTTCATTTTTCATAGTACTCAATTTAATAACCTTAGTCACCATTAATTTAAACTCTATATGACATATGAAAGTGAACTTATTAAACTTGTATTTTAGTAGTATATCCATCAGATTTTTATATGTCATTTAGCAGTTTTGAGAAAGCCTATCCTATCAGAGGAATCATGCAGTGCATAAGGAGAAATATATAAAAATACATAAACTACATAAAACTGAAATTTTTCCCCCTCAAGGATTAAGCAACTTTGTATGAAACAAAAGAAAAAACTACAAACTGATATTACTGCACATTTTGTGTAGAAATTCAACATCCACATGTAATCTGCTGTAGCTGGTATCCTAAATAACACGGGAAATAGTAGACACTAAATGCAATTTCTCTCTGCATGGTGCATTTCCACTCACAAAGGTAGCTTCTAAAAATGGCAGAACAAGTTCGTCACCTCAGGGTTAACAATAGAGCATCAGGAAAGTACCTGGAGATTGTTTCCCACTTGGTGGGAATGAAGTGATTACAGAACAGATAGATGGCTTGGATTTTTTCAATCTATGAAGAAACTTTAACATTCAAAGTTAGCAAGTAAACCTTATAAAACCCAGCAGCATCAGATACTTTTGCCATACAAGCAGCCTGCCCTAACAAGAGTGATGTATACATAATGTAGGATCTATCACAGCAAATATATTTTGAGTAAAGTAGAACACTGGGACGGATTTCCATTGAACGTGCTATTGCTAGAATCAGCTTCTTGGTTCATTGATCTAACCATGCTCTGTCCGTGCTTGCTGCCCCTCCCTGGCTGTCCCTTCCCCACTACATCACCTTCAGCCCCTTTCTCTTTTTCAGGCCCTAAGGGTTTAGTCTCACATTTGCCAATTTGTCACTCTATCAGTGATAAAGTTCATTTCTCACTCTATCAGCAGTGGCAACCACAATTGCCTGCTTATCTGTTCCTTCCTCAGGCACAAAATCCCTTCTTAAAGCTTTTCTGCACTGTGTCTGCAAATTGTCTCCATCCAGCACTGGCTAAACAACTGATTGAAAAACTAATACTCTAAACCTTGTTAATGACATTGTAAAAAACCTACCTGCCTCTGTCTTCCATTGGTTTCATGTGGCATCTAGACTGCGGGCTATCTCAGGGAGAGATTGTCTTAATTACTTGTCCTCAAAGTGTTTACCAGGCTGGAGATTGGTACTTGACAGAGCTTCCTTGGAGCTTACAAAGTTACAAAAATACAGGTTTGCAAAGTCAGTCATTATTTTGGGTTTCTGAGGATACATGTTTTCTATACTTCACAAAGAAAATCAATTAATTTTCCATCTAAAAAGATTACTCAGTGTACACAAGATATGCAAGTGTCAGATATTTTCATGTGTTTGATACATCATGCTTTGGATAGCAACTTTAAAGACATCATAATCTTCAAACTGCAATTTTTAATTTAAAGGTTTAATATTATTGTTGGCTTAACAGTGGATAGCTTTCCCACCGGAACTCAGTCTGATTTCCAATGCCTTTTCCAAACTCATTCTCCATTTTTCAAATTTCCTATGAATACTAAGTGATCAGAGGTCATTCTAGATTTGCTATAGTAGTAGGAATGGAAGGTGTACTACTCAACTACTAGACACTCTGTTCAGCATAGGTCTGTATGCACAGTAAAGCTATATCTCACTTGTCTTCCTTGCTGTAAGATTGACCATGTTACAGAGATCATTATAAGCTTCTTTTCAGAGCAGTGTTATGGATCCTTTTTGCACGTGAGTGTGTGTAAGTGGCAGGCCAAAGTCTGAGCTTCCTGCAGGCTCTGCTGACTGTGAGGTCTGGATATGGACCTTTCATGTAGAAAGTGGAATGTGTAGAATTAATTAAAAGAAAAAAGTTTAAAACCACCAGAATTCGTGTCATATTCAGTCAGCAACCAAAATTCTGAGGGAAAAAAAAAAAAAAAAAGATATTCCAATCCAAAGAATGCAAAAATTACTTTTCTCATGCTCTCATTTTTGATGAACTAACAGGAATAACACTCACATTTCTTTCATCTCTCTACTGCTAAGGTAAAATGCATCTTTTAGTATTTTCTCAGTTAAAATTGTCTTTAAATTTAACATCCCAATTGACAAATATTCTATCCTCCTACCATAATTAATTCAAAATTTTTCAAAGTATAATATTTTTTTCACTATCTGAACTGCTTTTCTCTTTTCCAGTTTAGTAGCAGTTGCCTGACTTGGTGTTTAGTCATCTTACTTTCTTGCCTTTCAAGCAAGAAGGAACTTTTCATATCTTCCAATTTACCAAACAGAAATAAAATAATTGTTATTGATTCAAGTTGACGGCATCTTTATAAGTCTGCTCCATACCAAAGATTCATATAACTTTGTAAAGTACAAAATCAATTATTTTTAAGAGTAGTTTGTCCTACATATATATTACAAATTTCTGCTATTGTCTTTGAAAAACAAATTTTGAAACTTAAACATTGTAAAAACATGTGCAAGAATGTGAAAATAGGGGATTTTGTTTTTTTCTGAGTTGGTTGTCCTGTGCAGCAAAAATGACACGATGACATTTATGAATTATAAAAAAGGAAAAATCCATGTGGACAAGATAATTTTCCAGCCCTGATATTAATCTGGAATCTAAACCCAAATTTAAATTGGATAGAATCAAAATCCATATCTATTTGCTATTCTCTTGAGGTCAATTTTAAATGATGGCCTACATTTATTATTTATTATATATATTATAGTATTTTCGATATTGCTTGTCAGATTTATAGTATTACCCATTGATTTTAAAGGGAGTTGAATCAGTGTTTTATGTTGTAAGCTACTTGTAATACTGACTTTTATTGGTGGAAATTGCAAATAACTTAATCAATATGAATGGTAATATTAATATATTTTATACACAAAAATTCAGATGAACACATGAAGAGAATTTTCCCAAAGCAAGAGAGGAGATGACTTATCATGTCTTACAATAGGCAAATATTGTATTTCATATTTATTTTTTATTATTTTTGAAAATGTACATGGAATTAACACTCAGGGAAGTGGGATTTTCAGTTAACATTATCTTCATTTTAATGACAAAGTTTTGCAATAATTTGCATGAAAAAGTGCAAAGTTTAAGAATCCATTGTGATTTTTTAATCCCTTCCAGCCTGAGTGCTCATTTCCTTGACAGATAGTCAATAAAAAGTTACCACAGTTGCAGAAGATGTGTTTCTTTTGAATTTTTCTAGTTTATTTCTCCAGATTAGATGTAGAGCAATGGGGTTAAATTTTCTCAAAGTGGCCTTTGATTTTTGGATGTTGGAGTAAGAGCCTTTGCTTTTCTGAAATTACATTGGCAAGGTAGGAGGGAGAAAGTGGAACAGAAATGCTTCCTGGTTATTTTCTTCCCTGTGTGGGACTGATTAGATCAATCCTCTTTTCCTTTTCAGGCAACTTCACCCTACCTGCTGATGACAACTCCCACATGACAAGGGCACAAAGCTACAGATATATCATGAACCTCCTCTTTGGGGATTTTAGGGGTTTTAGGCTAACGGGTGTTGTTTTATTCTTGGGTTTTGTCCTTTTTGCAATAAGGGGGAACACAGAAACCGAGAGCTATCTGAATTTGTTTCCTGTTGGAGGCTCTTCCAGGCTGGTTTTGTTTTCTTTAGGTTGTCTGTAGAAGGAGAAGTGTAAAAGTGAGAATCAAATTATTTCCAGGGTGAGTTTTGAAATGATTGCTTAAATCTAATTCAAGCTTGTATTGAATTTTTTTAATCAAGATTACAACAAGAGATTTCTTCCTCTTTGGTGCAATGGGCATTGTCTTCAGTCTCCAGCTAGGTGCTGGAGTTACAGAGATGTCATGAATACTGGAAGGTCAACGGTCTTTGTGTGAGATACCCATCCACTACTCAGGCTCACTAATTGTCTTCTAGTTATTCCCATGGAAACAACCTGTGAGTCCTCTCCCAACAATCCCAAGTGGGCTTGAAGAATACTATCACAATGATCCCTGATGTTTTAATCCAGGTTGGAGTGAGATGCCCTAAGAACAGCCAACAAGTTTGTTGAATTTACTGTAAATATGGCAAATCAGACTATGACTTTAAAGGAAAGTAATGAAGAAGGTGCTTTCTTCCAAAGAGAAGCTGAAGAAAATGAAATACATACTCTCGTGACTCCACAACTACAAGCAACTTAATGAAAGAATTTGTGCAGGAGATTAGAAGTCCTGTAACAAGAATTTGTAACGTCAGATTAAAGGTGGCAATGTACAGTCAGACAATTCTAGTTCAGCTGCCTAATTATGTGGGCAAATGAACCTATCCATTTAATTTAGAGAGACAGATCCTTTCAGAAGGCTATTTAAACCAGGAATCTTATTTATGTTTCTGAATTGTTCTTAAGTGGAGTCTATTCTTCATTGCCTGTAGAGGGAAATTAGGACCGCTAGAAGGCCAAGTGCCTAAAGCTGGATGAAGTAAATATCCTAAAGAGAAGAAATAACCTGGAAACTTCACCTCTGATGGATTCATTTCAATAGAATGTATTATTGTTTAACATATTATAATTATTTGTTCAGAACATGATGATAGATGGAAAATTGAAATTGCAGCATGTACTTACAGAAGACTGTCTGAGGCAGACTAAGTTAGTATCAACACTTGGTAGGATAACAGACCACTTAGAAATTGTGAAGTTCTAAAAGATTTGGAATTCAGTGCAACACTCAGTAAAGTACTTCATGATAACTTAGACACTAACCTTGAAAAAAATTAAGCAAACACAGCCACAAAGCTGATCCTTAAGGAACTCAGTAACCACCATCCCTTTAGATTGTTTCTTGATCTGTCTTCCTTTAGCAAGTCATTTTCCCAACTTACAACTTCAATAGTCTCCTGCTGGGTATAACATCAGAATTCTGGCAGAATATTCCTTAGATTTCTAATTCAGTTTTATATAGACTGGATTCTGTCACTGACAGCCGTGTAAATCAGAAGTAACTCTAATGAAATCAGCAATCCAACAATGGCTTAAAACATGTGTGAGAGGAGAATCAGATCCTCTCCCCCTCCCTCCTTCCCAAGTGTCAACTAAATAAGCTTTCAGGCTTTTGAAAGAAATTCAAAGTTCAAATGTTGTGAGAGCTGACAGTGCCAAGATCCTATAGAACACATCTGCCCTTCATTGTGTCTGTTCAGCGTTCATCTGAAGGCACAATTTAGTTTGTATGCTGAACTGGGACAAACCTACAACACTTATTAGTATCTTTGGGCACTGGAAATACATAATGAAACTGTCAGCATAATCTAAATTATGAGTTAGATAATTTATCTGCTGTAACACTGAATGAAGAGTGTTCTCCCCAGTGCTCAGAATAATTCTCTGCTTTATATACTTGTCTAAATGCTGACCACATGTTGGGCAATGTGTTTGTAGCATTTGCCCCAGTGTTTGATTTTTGAACTGGCATGCATTCACCACTCCAAGTAAGTAAAATAATCCATTGGAAAAGCACAAAATGCCCATTAAAGAAAACAATTTCAATAACAAGTTGGCCCCTTGGGGACTGAGCTATTAAAAAAAAAGCAATCAGAATCTTGGAGGGTGGGATTTGTGCTTTGATTTGTATTTAAGACATCCACAAGGCCAAGACACAAAGCCAAAGAATAGGGTGTTTGGTTAAAAACCTGAAGAGAGTTCATTTCTTTATGAAGTTAACAACTACCGTAGCTTAGAAAAAGAGCTCTTACCAAAACTGCCAACTATAGAAAAATATTCCTTTGTTCTAGAAATCCCTCTGGGATGACATTCTTTACATATGTTAATTTCTATTAAGTTATATGACGTTCCACTAATGAATGGAACAAAAATGGTTAGATGGCAATGAGAGAGTGAGCCAGCCAGGAATCTTTCATTATTTAGAGCTATGCATGAAATATTGGTCAGCATTTCCATTTAAACTCAGTATTTTCAGGGTTTTATGCTCAGCTGTAAACATTTTCTCCAACTGACTGTTTGAGGGTTTCACTGTGAGTGCACAGTCTGATTTTACTTGTTATGACTTAAAGAAGTGTGATGTAAAAAGAAGAAGAAATGGTTAAATTTGGCTGAGTTAGTGCTAGTTATTTGCATGGTACTACATGGTGTGAATTCTTGAGTGTAATGTAAAATGCACAGCCTAAATCTGGACCTCTAAGAAGAAGGATAACCTTACAGATGAATGAGATTGAAGTTAATTTTACTGGCAGTGAGTGTGGTACAGGCTTTGTGAGTTGTCTGAGGCAAGCCAGTTGACCTTTCTGTATCTCAGTTTCTGATCTTAAAACTTGTTTCTAAAACCTGTTTCTGAAGGAAGTAGCCCATTAATGCTTTTAATTGTTATATGGTGGTGTATTGATGCCTTACATTAAGTCCCTCTACCTTCCCTTCCCTTCCCTTCCCTTCCCTTCCCTTCCCTTCCCCTCCCCTTCGCTTCCCTTCCCTTCCCTTCCCTCCCCTTCCCTTCCCTTCCCTTCCTCTCTTCCTCTTCCTCTTCCTCTTCCTCTTCCTCTTCCTCTTCCTCTTCCTTCCTTTCCCTTTCTTTTTCCCTTTCTCTAACTTCCCAGTTAAAAAGTCTTGATTTCCAGTGGCACTGATCAGAAAGCTTGCTTTCTAACACTCTGCAATATATTGCTTTTGTAAGTCTTCTGTGAATGGTGATAATGGTCAGCTTTGGACTACCCTTTTCTGTGGTAAAAACACTATTTTAAAGTCAGATTTCATCCTATTGAAGTTCTGCAAAGAGTCTCTTGTTTCTCTCATATGTCTAAGACCTGTCTGTCATGCTGTTGAAAGGTTTTGCCGTGTGCTTAGACTTATCCTGTGAATGGATATTCATTCCAACCATTCTTGTTAAAGGAACATGCTGTCTTTGCAGAGCCCAGTCTTCCAGATGGTCTTAAAAAATAAAATAAATAGCATCTTTCTAATCACAGTTTGGTAGGTCTTTTAGTTTATTGTTTTGAGGCAAGCTTAAACTCAGAAAACTCGTTAGGAAAACTAATTCACCAACTTGATTTAGTCCAGTGACATAACTGTCTGATATTAGACTTTTGGGATGAGATTCATACTGAATAGCATGAAAGTGAACAGGGAGAAGTTCAAAGCAAAAATCTAACTAAGATGATTTAAACTTCCTGTCTGGAGGAGTGTTTCTTCCCACTTATTATAGGGAGAGTTTGTGAAGAACAATATATAGTATATGTACTTGAAAATAAGTGCAGCAAATACCTCCGTAATTTCTTTTCCTGAAAAGAGACATATTTCTATATTTTCTTTATGCTCTTGATTAAAGAATGACTAGTGGATTTGATCCATTCTTTGCCCTTAAAATGGGACACCAGCAAATAAATTAATCTTTTGGTTTTAAGAATGCATATTTTCTATGATTGATAATGAACTATTAAGAAAAAATGATCTGTACATTACTCTGTTCAACTTGTCCGGCCTTCAAGATCCAGTAATGAAATAATTCCTGCT
>NW_010098923.1:122100-127825 GCF_000699245.1 Pterocles gutturalis
TGCCTGTTGACCTTATCCTGCTACTCATTTGGCCTGGTGGCTGCTGAAAGGTCAGATGAAGTGTAAAAATGATGAGCTGTCCAGTGTATCTGGGTTTTTTTCAGCTGTCACGTCCAATCTCCTTTTCACTTGAGGTTTTTTTAGTTGTAGTTACTCCTCAGTAATGCAAACATATATGAAAGTGGGATGGGGAAGGTTGGAGGTGGGATGTGTACAAATTCATTAGTCATGCAGCTACTTCAAAAGGCATCATAACAGGAAAGATGCCCTTCTCTCAGACAATGGTCTCCTGCTTTTTCCATACTAGTGCAAGCACATTACTTACATGAAATTAGTTTAGTGTAAACAGGAGTTAAACTTGGGAATGTGTTTTCACTGATGTGGTACATGATTGTGCAAAAGTAAAGAATCTCCCTGCCACCAAAATCTTCAACCATTTTGAAATGTATTTTAAACTTAAAGTAACTTCTTGAATACGTCCCTCTCTACCATCCTCATCCACTAATTTCAGTGTTCATGTATAAGGTGTGACATCCTCCAAATATTATATACATCTGCTAGGCTTTCAACAGAGAAGACAAAGATATATGAAATCATATGTATATACTGATATATACTCTGAAGTGAGGTTTCCACTAACTCTCCTGGATCAATGAACACAAAAACTCTGAAAAATCTACACTCTAGCAAAGTTCACCAATGCATACAAAACAACAGCCAATTCACAGCTACTTTTTTGTCTCCTTTCTAGCAGTGAAGCATTCTCTATAGTATATGAGCAGAGTAAGTCTGTTGTCTATTATCTAACTTCTCATTTACCAGTCATCCAAATGTACATCTTGATTTCCTATATAGTTGTCTCAGTCTGTTACTGTAGATAATGACTGCAAAGAACAGGAAATAAGTTGACAGATCAAGATTTATTTTTATGAACTATTTTCACTGATTTCTGTACAGGGATCTGTTCTTCTGTGCCATTTTATTCCCTAATGTAAGGCAAAGACAGACTGTATATTTTTGCCTTTATAATTAACAACAACTACCTCGGCTCTTTCAATTGACTGTTAAGCATTTTT
This sequence comes from Pterocles gutturalis, assembly GCF_000699245.1. Lineage (NCBI taxonomy): Eukaryota > Metazoa > Chordata > Aves > Pterocliformes > Pteroclidae > Pterocles > Pterocles gutturalis. Next base: position 123,177 of record NW_010098923.1, read on the forward strand.
ATGAAGTGATGATTTCTCTGCTTTTCTTCATTATTTTTCATTCTTTGACAAATAGCATCCATGAGTTGAATAAGACCTGTGGATTTCCACAAATTTATTTGAAACAACCCTCTATGTTATTAATTTAGTCTTTGTGAATGTTCATCTAAAAAAGTCATGTGATTTCTGTTACTTTACTGAAAGACCTGACATTTGTAAATGAGAACAGTGCCAGATGCAATCATTAGGACACTTGGTCTCTCACATGTAGTGTGGAAATGCACACAAAGTAGTAAGATTAACAGGTCAAGAAAATTGCAGAGTAGTACATCTTTTTACCATCCTCCTACTTCCACAAGGAAAAAAAATATCAGTTTATCTGCAGATATTGTCTTCAGGTTTAAAATAGTTGATTTGTTTGTGACTGAAAAAAAAGATGGAGATTGGGTTAATTAGTCTTTTATTCATCTTGTCACACTGTTGAAATGACACTTTCATCCTAGTCTGATGTGTGCATTTGTCTGTCCTGTGGAGTAGGTCCAGTGCTTCCATAAGAATATTCTTTATCCTCTTTAAGATGAGGATATTGTAGGTCCTCTCTAATCCGTTAGTTCTTACTGGGGATTCTGGCAGTGGTAAAAGCTGTCTCCTGCTGCAGACAAGTTATTCAACACAAGTACCTTCCTTTTACCCTGGAAGATGCAACAGAATCCCTGTAGGTCATAAAGGTTAAAAGAAGTACTATTAATGCTCAAAGAAGCAAGGAAATATTCTACTAATTCAGTTAGATTTGTAAACTGTATAGTAATTATACACATATAATCATAGACTCACAGCATCATAGCATCATAGAATCATAGAATCATCATAAAATAATAGAATCATATAATGGTTTGGGTTAGAAGGGACCTTTAAAAGTCATCTAGTCCAACCTCCCCTGCAATGAGCAGGGACACCTTCAACTAGATGAGGTTGCTCAGATCCCCGTTCAGCGTGACCTTGAATTGGATGGGGCATCTACCACCTCTCTGGGCAACGTGTTGTAGTGCTTTACCACCCACATTGTAAAAAATTTATTCGTTATATCTAATCTACCTCTGCCCTCTTTAGTTTAAAACCATTACCCCTTGTCCTATCACAACAGGCCCTACTAAAAAGTTTGTCCCCATCTTTCTTATAAGCCCTCTTTAAGTATTGAAAGGCCACAATAAGGTCTTCCCAGAGCTTTCTCTTCTCCTGGATATCTCTTCCTGAACAGTCTTAGTGTTAAAACCTAGTACAATCAAAGTCACTGTTTCAGACTTTCAGTGGTCACTGGAATTGTGTTTCTCTTGTTAAATTAAAAAAATGGCAAAGGCAGGTAGGTTCATCATGTCTAAAGTTCTTATTAACAATTGTCTGAAATACTCTAAGCCTCTGCTCAGGAAATCTGTGTGTGCTGAAAGGAGCTGTTCTTCTAGAGCCTGTGAAATCTGGATTACTATCTGTGTCTATGTGTGTGTTACTTGCATATGCTTAAAAACTGTTGAAAATGAAGCTGACTTAACATATATACTGTAAAAACACTTAGGGAGGCTAGGTCCTTGTCAAGAGCATCAGTATATTTAAAATATTTAATTTAAATTGACATAGTAACTGTCACATGAACTGAACAATGAGTCAACCTCTATTAGATGGACGGACAGACTACCCACAAAACACACATTTATGTGTCTTCCAGATTGGTCAACTCTGCCATAGGTTATCTTGCTCGTATGATACATAATAATAATTAAAAAAACCCAACAAAAACAAAAAACAAAACAAAACAACAAAGCAAAGCAAAACAGCAAATAAAAACACTTTCAGACAAATTGATAGCAGCTTTTTTTGGATATAATTGTGGAACCTTTTATATGGGAAATTCTTGGGTGCTTTTCATTCAAGATACATAGATAAGTTTGTGATTTTATAGTTTCTCTGGATTATAATGAGTCTCTAAATTATTCAGACACATTGTCTGCTTCTTCTCTGGAATGACTTGAGCAAAACATGTATCTGCTGTCCTTTAGACAGAAAAAAATGGCCATAGAGGAGGTTCCAAAGATAAGCCACTTTATAACTTCATTCCTGAATTGGAATCTTCCTGTTTCATCACAGGAGTCTTTGGGACTCTAGTATGGAAGATAAATTTTGTTGGTTCACTTCTTAGCTTCATCTCTTCATTGAGAAATAACACTTAATAGACACCGACATTTCTTAGGACTGAGGTACCTGATCTGATTCATGAAAGTCATTTTCACCCATTTTGAGTTAGTGCCTGTTATTTTTAGACAACTAAAAGCAGACATTGCCGACTCAGGCCTTTGCTGACCTGAGTTTGCATTTTTCCGTGCAAGGCATGTGGTGGACCTGTGAATAACCCTGACATGTTGTCATTCTGCCTTGAGGTGCCACTATAGTGCTAGTGGAAGTGAGGGCAGCATCTTCGTCTTGAGCAGAAGAAGGAAAAGCAGCAATTTGGTTTGTATGCCTTTATTCTTACAACTATTCTGTAACAGACATCAAAATGCTGCTTGTTCACTGTATGATTGTGTTCTCTGAGGAATTAGTAGTGAATGACAAAGCATGTAAATTATAGATAATGAAGTACATATCCACAGACACTATTTGAAGTGCCCAAGGTTAATTTCTGTGTAAAATAATGATATGTTCACTTGAAAATTGATCAGTTATATGCAAATTAGGGAATAAAACCCATTTAATTATGACATCTTTGTAAATTAATCAATGTACCTATTCAGTGACTATATATAATGGATGTCCCATCTGAAATATCTTCAGGATATATATAAGCAATTAAAATAGCATCAAAATGTAAAGTTATTTACACTAATCAGGTGAACCATTTTGTTTTGTAGTCAACCAGATGTTTCAGAATACATTATCTTCAGAAAGATAAATCAAAAAATTGAATTGATAGGAGAGGATAGGATAGGATGAGGCAATGGATTAGAAATCAGGAAATTTGATTTCAGTTTCTGACTCTGTCACAGACTTCCTGTGTGACCTTTGGTAAGTCATGTTTTCTCTCCAGACCTTGGTTTCTCATCAGTTTAGAGGAAAGAGTAATGTCTTTCATGCCCTTCCTTCTGAACTGTTCTCTTTTTTTTTTTTTTTTTTTTTTTTTTTTTTAACTACTGTATATGCAGTGTTACCCTGAAAACTGCATTAAATGCTTCATACTTGAAATTGTAAGGTCTCAGCTTTCAGAGGAATGGATCCTCTTTGGGGTCATAGGTGTTTTATGGCTGAATTTCTGTTGCCTTTTGAACACTGACTGAAGGCAGCACCCCCTTTCAAACTCAGCGCATTGTTTTATTGATGCAAGCCTGTGTTAAGTGTCTGTCTTTGGGAGATTTCCAAGCAGGGAGGTAGGTAACCTGAACTGGCACCGCTCTTTGTACAGGTACAAGTAGAGCCATCTTGCAGCATGGGTTGACTTGGTACCACCTGGCCAAGCCTTTTCCCATACATATGAGTGATGTCAAACTGATGTGTCAGCTGTGTTCCTTCATCAACTGTACAGCAGATACGCTACCTAAATCATTGTACCTTGTTTTCTTCAGGTACCTCTAGACACTGGACAAATACAAAGAACACTCAGTGAAATTATGAAAGGTCTGATAGAAAAATAATCATTAACAGATAGTATTTTCCTCTGTAATGCTTATAAACACACACATAAAAATAATCTAGATATGTAAAATCACTCACTTCTATCAGCTCTTGGGACACTTTGTGCTAAATTGGTCATAGTCAAATATTGCCCTACAAAAATTAGAGGAAAATGTTTGAATGAAAACTATTGTTTTTTTGAATAAATATGAGCAACCAAATTAATGTTTTATTAAAACTAATTAGTTTATTATAATGCAATAATATATCAGATTTTTTTTTTATCTTTTAGTTATACAAACGCCAAAAAGAAATAATATTTCTGAGAAAGTAATTGGTACTTTCTTTGCATTTTAATTCTGTTTCTGTTTTTACTTTAGATTTTATATATTGAAAAGATATTTCATTTTACATATGCGAGTGTCTTTAAAACCACAAATAAAACCCCAGTTCTATGGCAGTAAAGCGTGTTTGAATTGATATGTCTTAGAACTAAACATATTTGTAGCTATGTGCACAAAGCTTTCAGAGTACATTAGTGTGTGTTTCTGCACCCACAGACTCATCAACTGTTTCACTAAATATGTCTTTATTTCCATCTTTTCCTGCAAGCTGCATTGTTCTCTGTAAATCTGACGCTTGTCACATTATGTGTGAATATCACCAAAAAGAATTTAAACCGGAAACAAAACCACTAGTATCTCATAACTATGATAAATCAGTTTTATTTTCCCTTTTGAAAACATGGCAGGACATTGCTTCCTCACAGTGGCAGATGTTTAAAAATACACAGAAAAGGATATTTTACAAATTACTTCTATTCATTGAATCTCCAAACAAATCGTGGCTCCCCTTTGTGGGCTTTGCACATAGATATATCTGTACCTAACCTTGTTATCTAGCCTCCTTGTTTAGACACTTGGGGGAAATACCACTCTAAAAGTGTGATTTCTCTCATTGAAAGTCAACATCTATTTACTGTCTATGTTTCTCTTCACAATGCAGAATTTCTT
>NW_010098924.1:0-278 GCF_000699245.1 Pterocles gutturalis
GCACCTTCTGCCCCTCCTCCCAGTAGCACATGCAAAGAAACCCAGTTCCCAGACGGATCCCCATGGCCATGCTGGTACCTGCTGGCCCTGGGCTGAGGGACCAGGGAGTCGGCACTTACCCCTGCACAGCTGCACCCAGAGGAGCAGCCCCAGCACCCGAGGGGACAGGAGTCCCTTTGGGCCCATCCTGAGCCTCCTGCCCTGCCAGCACATCCCTGCTGCACCACGCTCCCTGCCACAGCTCCTGGGGACTGACGGGGACAGTGAAGGCGGGCAGG
>NW_010098925.1:0-2060 GCF_000699245.1 Pterocles gutturalis
CCTCCTCTCACACGGTTTTTAATCGTTCTGCGGGGATGATGTGAGAGTTAATTCTGCTGACTGCACCGCTGAACTCAGGGACCGCGGGTGATTTTTTTTTAAAAACTAGCGCACGGAAACGGAGGGAGGGGGTAGACACTACGATTTCTGAGATTTTTTAAAAATTATTATTCTGCAGGATTGGCCTGTGCTGCTTACGATACCCGTGGTGATGGGTATATTAGAGGTAGCTAATACAAATGGTTACTCCTGGTCAGGAGTCATTAGTAATTCACTTTTATAAGTGACATGCCTGATACTAGGAGCAGATAATCTCGTCTGTATTTCTATATGCCCAGGCTGTAGATTTTCCTGTGGTTTTATGGTTTGTTCGTTTGGTTTTTGAGAAGGGAATGTCTGAACCCAAAGGTTATGAAGGGTAGGTTCAGCCTCCAGGTTGTGTGGATTTCAGGAATCCTTTCAGGGCACAAATAAAGGGTTTTTAGCTTACAGGCAGCCTTCAGGAACTTGGCTCCAGCTCCCTAGTAACTGATTTTCCCCATCATTCTCCAGGTAGTGTCCATTTCACAGGGTTATCTGGCAGGACCGGGAGGTAACTCCCAGGACAAATTTATGCAGCCTCTGACTTTCCTCATTTTCCTTCTGTATTCATGGGAAAGCCTTTCGTGGCTCAGTATAGGCGTCACAGACATCCCTCAAACAAGACAGTCTCTTTAAATTCTCACTGTACATCACTAGGGCAGCATCTAGCCAAGCGCCTCATGTGGGGTTTATATAAATAAACAAATTTGGTTTTAATCACTTTAAAGTGGTTAACCACTTTATTGCCATTTATAGATGTTAGCAAATATAAAAATATATACATATCAAAGCTGTTAAGAAGAAAATTTTTTTTTTTTTTTTTTTTTTTTTTACTACTTAAGTTGCCATGTGGCAAAGTATTGGCAGGAATGAGCATTAGGGGTAGAGCACGCTGAAACTGCAAGTGCAGTATCTGTGAATACCAATATGGATATGGAAGTATCTCTGGGAAAAAGAAAAAATAGCAGAAAATGAAAATTCAGAAATGAAATTAAGAGTTCAGTTAATTTTTTTTTTTTAATAGAGAAACATAAACAGAGGCAATGAGACCATTTCCTCAGTGGGGTTACATGACTGGGCAAATGGTTAGTTCTAAACTGGAACTGCTGCTTCGAGGAGGGAGGGGAGTGTGGTACAAAATATTATGACAAGGGGAGTGCTCTAAGTGAGGATAAGTTGGCATGATGAACAGATGGAGTATTCAATAACAGGAGGTTATTAATACTGCAGTTTGGTATTCTCTACGCTACTTCATGAAGGGATTCATATGTTTGCTCTTTTTCCTTTCTGATTGTACGCAGACTTAACAAATATGCATACTGTAGGTAATGCCGGACTTATTTCCCTGCCTGTGCACGCGTGCACACATACACATCACAAATTCATGTTTCCGGGGAAACCTCAAGGGCTGGATGGATCCTCAGCTGATTGTAACTGGACCAACTGTGTTCCTTTCAATAGCAGAAAGATGACTTGCACCTGCTGAAGAAGAGAGGTTATCTGACCCTGTCTCCCCAGTCAAAAGGTCTCTCCACCCTGCTCTGACAGCTGCCACAAGGCACCTGCTCTAGAGACTAGAAACCATGAAGACTCTCAGGATGGAAAACAAAACGAAATAACCCAAGAGCGACTGAAGTTTTCCTTCAGAACACATTGCAATGTTGTTTCTAAGAAAATCAAGCTCACTTTCACCCAGAGTTCAGTGCTCCTCTCCTACATGGCTTTCAGTGGCCTAGTTTTAGGCTGGATATGAGAAAATCCAGGAGCAGACCAGCTGACTCCAGTCAAGCCTTTCGCTGTCCCCATCCGTTTTGCTCCCTATGTTCAGCTCGCCTCTGGGTCACCAAACATTCAGTCATCATCACATCTTTTAGACTATGGTTTGTACAGCTACAATGTAAGTAAATTTTCCAAAAATTGTAACAATCCCCACCCTCTTATCACACTTTAGCACTGCTGTCACTGACTTTTTTTTTTTT
>NW_010098926.1:0-3017 GCF_000699245.1 Pterocles gutturalis
ACTAGGGGGTCAAATTCCAAACGGCTTCACTGCCGCCGCTATTTTTCCGCCTCTCGGGGAAAAAAAAAAAACACCAAACCTCTAAATGCGGCGGTAGCCATTTTGCAGTAGTATTTACCAGATTTGGCTTTTAAAATATTTAGAGCGGTAGCCCAAATCGCGCTGCCTTCCAGACAAAAGAGACTTGATGCGCATACAAGTGTATTTGCACACAGCTTCACATACACACTCATGCACACACAATATAGTATAGAGATATGTAACATATATATTAATCAATATTTTCGCTGCACTTATTTTACTTACACAGAACTCGAAGTGGAAGCATTTTATGGCAGGGAGTTTAATTTTTTCCAGTGCTAAGAAACGCCAATGTGCATTAAGATACCACAAAACCGAGGAAGAATATCCCCGAGTTAATATGAGACACTTTTCTTTTAATAAGAAATAAAGAAAGAAAAGAAAAGAAAGAAAAATCGACTACAAAGACCCAAGAAATGTAGTCCATAATTCAAAGCCCCTTCAGTGTAGAGCTGAGCTCACCAAAACCTCAGTGTAAGCTAAAAGGGAACCACAGAAGTTCACCTGCTTCAAAGTCTCTTCCTTCGCTTCCCCTGAAGTTTAACGCTGAGTTTTTACTTTAATACTAACAGTGCAGTTTAGGCAGCTTAGCGGCATTTAAAAAATCTCCCTGCAATTAATCTTCGCTTTAACTGCAAGTTTATATCCAGGGGTTTATACAACGATTTTTTAAAAGAATTTTTCTCCTTTTTAGTATTTAAATATCTTATACATGTGTAAAACTTTTTTTTTTCCTCCTGTAGACCCTAAGCTTCCAAGTACAGCATAACAAGACAGCCCGATGGAGCGGGAGTTAGTAAAAACATAAACCAAAGATTTTCTAAAATCTCTCGTATTTCTATAATATGAACATTCCTGGTTTAAAAAAAAAAAAAAATCGCTCACTTATGTCTTCTCACACAGGCACGCCAGGGACACTCACCCATACACAGACGCTCACTTCAAATATTCAAAAATCTGGGCCATTTTAAGCAGTACCATCTATGATTTGGAAAGGTGGCTATATACATGCACGCCTGTAGCTAGAAAGCCAGGACTTCCACATATATTAAAGAAAGTCACAGTTGATTGCAAATGTACATCTCTTAACCAAGCCTTCTGGGAATTAATAGACTGTGACAAACCTATAGTATTTTAGTAGCAGAAGGAACACGACGTAAATAATAATAGTAATAGTAAGCACTAAGGAAAGGCCTGGTAGCGTTTATTAAACGTGGCTCTACTCCCCTGACTTTTCCTCTGTTTCTTCGCTGCTGGGCTGTGTGGAATTTATGAATTTGTTTTCCTTTTTCCATTTCATCCGCCTGTTTTGAAACCATATTTTAATCTGGCGTTCAGTAAGGCAGAGAGCGTTTGCAATCTCAATACGTCGTCTTCGGGTTAAGTATCTGTTAAAATGAAATTCCTTCTCTAACTCTAGCGTTTGGTATCTGGTGTAAGTCTGCCTCCCTCGTCTCCCATGAGTTCCATATACTGTACCTGTAGAAGTAAAGACAAAACGATCGCATTGGACAGATTCAGCCCAGAAAGCTCGGTTTGTATATTCTGCTTCCTTTTGCAGGCACAATCAAAGGGGGTGGGGGGGCTGCACTGGTTTCCTGGAGGCTTCATCTCCCCCCCCCCAACTCCCCTTTTTCTTTTCTCCTGCCTGACCAGCTGCAAACGCGGATGTGCAGCGCCGGTACGGTGGTGGGGAAAATGGGACACAAAGAGGCTTTAAGGTGGACCTAGGGACAGCGAAGTAGATAGCACGCACGTGAATAGCTGAGTAGTGTCTCCTCGCTGCCTGTGGAGAGCCTGTGCACCCACACACACGCGCAGACAACTCCCCTTTTTCTTTTCTCCTGCCTGACCAGCTGCAAACGCGGATGTGCAGCGCCGGTACGGTGGTGGGGAAAATGGGACACAAAGAGGCTTTAAGGTGGACCTAGGGACAGCGAAGTAGATAGCACGCACGTGAATAGCTGAGTAGTGTCTCCTCGCTGCCTGTGGAGAGCCTGTGCACCCACACACACGCGCAGACACACGCACACGCGTGTGCGACCCGGGGAGCTGTGTGTGTGTATACACCCGCCCGCGGGTGTGTTTACGCTAACACACTCTATTGCCATGGCTGTGACTACAGAGGGTCTGTAATTTAGGTATAATTATAGACATCAGCTAAAGATCATAGAAGAGCGTTTACCATTTGCTCCGGAATTTATTGCCCTGAAATGCAAAGCAGCAGCAGAATGGTCTTGCTAAAAGTTTAACTTTCTAAAAAAGAGGTGCGACCCACAGTCCAGCAAGCATAAACTCGGTATGAGGGGAGAGGAGGCGAATCATTAGCAAACACTGGAAGTAAACGTCTTAATATGAGATTAATAAAAATGAGTGCCACCCCAGTACACCCCTGTCCCCGCCCCAGCACCACTCCTAGACAGAATAGTTCAATTATGTGAAGTCCACTTGTAAGTCGGAGAAAATCCACGGTGCCATGGAAGTGCGCCCACGGCCCCAGAAACGTGCTCTCAATATCCAGTACTTACAGGCTAATGAGCTGAGGGAGGGGGGCGAGGAGGAATGTGCCACAAACGCATGGGATCCTCAGTACAGAGGGCATATTCCCCACATCGCTCTCTGACAATGAAGGCGCGGAGCAGAGGCTTGGGGTGGCTTTAGGAGGGTGGTAAAACAAAATAGCTCTGCTCTTTTCTCTCTCCCCCCCCCCACCCCCTTCCTGCTTCCTAAGGAATCCCCACTTTCACCAATAAACCCACAAGCTGGGCTCTCGGCCACCGTTCTCAGGGTGCCAATGTGCCAGGTCTAAAATAACCTGGGAAGGGTTTGTGTTACACATTGCCCTGCAGGAACCGTGTTTCTCCAGCAGCTTGGACTTTACCTAAGAATAAAAAAAAATTCTTGGGGAAATAAACTTTTCCTTTCTTCCTTCCTCT
>NW_010098927.1:0-2849 GCF_000699245.1 Pterocles gutturalis
GGTCTCCCATTTCCTTCCAGAGAGGGCCCGCATTTTTCTTAGCCTTCCTTTTATCACAGACATACCTACAGAAGTTCTTCTTGTTGCCCTTGACATCCCTGGCTAGATTTAATTCTGTCAGGGCTTTAGCTTTCCTAACTTGATCTCTGGCTGCTTGGACAGCCTCTCTGTAATCCCCCCTCAGGCTACCTGTCCTTGCTTCCGCCCTCTATAGGCTTCTTTTTCATGTTTGTCCAGGAGCTTCTTGTTTTCTTTTTCATGTTTGAATTTGCCCAGGAGTTCCTTGTTCATCCATGCAGCCTTCTGGCATTTTTGCCTGGCTTCCTCTTTGTTGGGATCCATCGCTCCTGAGCTTGGAGAAAGTGATCCCTGAATATCAACCAGCTTTCCTGGGCCCCTCTTCCCTCCAGGGCTTTATCCCATGGTACTCTACCAAGCAGTTACCTGAAGAGGCCAAAGTCTGCTCTCCTGAAGTCCAGGGTAGTGAGTTTGCTGTGCACCCTCCACACCACCCTAAAGATCTTGAGCTCCACCATTTCATGGTCAATGCAGCCCAGGCTGCCCTTGAGCTTTACATTCCCCACCAGCCCTTCCTCGTTGGTGAGAACAAGGTCCAGCATAGCACCTCTCCTGAATTTTCTAGGATGTCATGCTCTACCACTGCTGTATGGCAGCCCACTGCATGCCACAGAGTTAAACTCTTGATATAAACATGCAGTAACTGATAGAATCCTCAACACCCAGAGAGCTCTTACAGCAGGGTAGCCAGCAAAGTTCAAGAATACGTATTATTCCTTCTTGATTGTAGCAATAAGTCTGATTATTTAGAAAACTGCATGTATGCATCCATCCATACATCTCTGAGGATACCATACTCGGATAAAACAAGACAGACCTTCTACATATACCACAATTTTCAACTGGTTTAGCCACGTAAGTGTTGTAACAAACCTCCCACACAAGGGAGGCTTTTGGGTGAATACACTTGAAAATAGGGAGGGGTGAGGGGAGAAGGGATAACAATGGGAGAGTATCCTGCTTCACAAAATAAGGAATAATAGCAGGGAACTCAAGCACTGGTTACAATAGCATGGTGAAATATTTCTATTCATACAGCAACACAGATAACTGCCACCAGGAACTGAGAATGTGGCAGATTCAGCAAAAAAAAAATCCCTGGATTTCTTTCATGACCAAGATTCGCCATTCAATAAAAAGGTATAGGTCATGTAAATATCAAACCTGCTTTTTTGCCAGTCAGGCCATTAGCCAGATGTTAGAGATGAAAAATTATGAGAACAGAATCTCATAAAAGCTTGTGACAGGATCACAGAAACAAAGGTACAACTTATGAAAAACATGATGCTTTAATACAGCCCAGATAATAGAAACCCAAACTGAAGAAAACCTGCTAACATCCTTACAGTGATTTGATTACAAATCAATTGGTTTCCCAGAAAATGTAGAAAAAGTTCAAATGATATTAACTATTATGACAAACTCAAGTCTTACCCAGCAGATTCCAAACTTTTTCTAGCTGCAGTCCCTCTTACAGTTTGGTAGATTCAGACAATTCAAAATTTCTGGATGATATAGTAAAGTCACACACACTCGACTGTTCTGGGAACTGCTGTTCTGTATAAAGTTCTGAACTATGCATCCAGAACTGAACTACATTCAATACAGCCAAGTTATCAAATAACTAATGGTTTAGTCCAAACTTTTCACTACAGAAAAAAATTAATTATTGTACTACCAACTCCCCCCATATTAGCATGGGCAAGGCAGTGTTTTTTCTCTTTTAATCTCACTTGATATGACTGTGAGGGTGCTGACTCACAAGCAACCCTGAACTGGGGCACACATCTGAGCTGCTGCAGTTTTCAACACAAAATTCCGAAATATACCTTACAGTAATATGTCGGGCACATAGCAGTAGCTCAGGAGAAGACATATGTTCAGCCACCTACTGCCATAGATGCAGTAACCTCCGGGAGAAAAGGAGGGCAGGGAGCCAGTGGAGATTACTGCTGTAGACATCCTAGCTGAACTGGTCATTGTTTAAGAACCACAACCCTGCAGTCAAACCAGACAACTTGTTCTGGTTACAACCTGTTGGATTTGACATCGCATATTATCCAGCTAAAACCACCCTACATACATCAGTGTGCCCCAAAATGAGCTTGGATAAAACGTTAAACACGCATTGTTCTCCAGAACAGTTCTATTTCTATGATTTTGCTTTCATTCTCTTGGTTTCTGTACTGCTTTCCCCCACCACCGCCTCCATAGGTCTTTCTTCATATCTCGTAATCTCTCCCATTTCCATTGGGGTTTCACTTTAAACCATTTCACACCCTGTTGGCATGAACCATAATGCGAAATCCAGCATGCATGCAACATTCCACGTAAAATAAATTGTTTTCTCCATAACTAAGATGCAGGGTTCACGTTACAAATGAGACAGATGTGGAAAGACAGCAATTCCCGACACATGCTTCAGGATGGCAGCAGATTCAGAAACAAAGCATCGTGTCAGTTGACACTTACTTCGTAGTACATGTAATAAAATAAATGAAACGCGATCATTCGGCATTCACAGGGAAAAAATACAAAACCCAACAGCGCTGCAAGGTCTAGGTAGAAAGACACCGGTCACCGCTACCTCCAGTGACGTGACCAAGACAACAAAAGCGTGTGCTTCCCAAGGACAGACTCATTGACCAGGGCTACAAAAACCACATCACGGAACGCGAAAAGGAACAGCGTGATGGACCCACCGTACGAGGCAAAACCGGACCCCACCCGGCGCACGGCAGCACCCCCACCGTGAGCAATGCCCGGCAGGG
>NW_010098928.1:0-16249 GCF_000699245.1 Pterocles gutturalis
TTAAGTTAACTTTAACCCACGACACAAAGCAAGTCTGTTAACTCTGCTGGAGATGCTGCGTACCTCTGAACCATCTTCCCAAGAACCAGAGGAGACTGAGGTGCTGCAGGGGCAGAAGGTGCCTGACCTGAACTGCTTTTTTAACTGATATTTTTATTTAAGAAGCGTGGCTGAGCTATGCACTAGAAGCGTATTGGTAGAAACACTGAAGTAGTGAGCAAAATAGTCTTCACATGAAAGTAGAAGTTCCTCTGCAGCGTGGTGGCACTGCGTGAGTCAGCAAGAGGCACACAAACGCGGTAGCTGTTTCGCTGAGCATATGGGTCAGATGGTGAAGAGCACGTGGCTTCCGTACAGTAACACATTAACATGAAGAAGGCTTGGGTTTTTAAATAGTTCTGCTCCTACAGTTATGCTAAGTTAGGTACAGCCTGTTAGAAGCTTGATGGTGAGTGCTTTTGTTGAGCAATTCATTTTTCATTTCATTTTTAGTTCATTTTTGTACATGGGGTAACCTGGGAGATGCTCAAGCAGTTTCATGTGCTTTCCGCAGCAGTCTGCAGTGCTGCTGAAGGCAGTGGCTAGTCTGTCAGTAGAAAATAATGAAAACAGTGTACAGCAGCTGCCATCACTCTGTCCCATGCAGGAAAATGAAAGGCTGCAGCTCCCTGCGCTGACGGATGAGTGAACTTGCATAAAACCAACCACTTCCAATGTGGTGACTTTGCTAGTAGAAATTAAGTAGAACTGTGCCAGACTGAAAGAGTTGGAAAGTATTCTTTCAGGTGGGATATCTGCAAGGAAAAGCTCAGTGCAGTTTTGTCCTGTATGTGTACAAATGCATTCAGGCACAAGGCAAATAACCCCCAATAGTCACTGCTGACATACCTTGGCTGGTGAAATGCCAGAGGGCTCAGTTCGTAACACACCCCCAATGGCAGTGTAACCTGTTGCTCAGCTGAAGTATCTCCAGGTTCAGGCGTGTTTGCTGTCAGTCCTGACCAATGGAGTTGGGCTGACCCTGTTCCCAGAGCAGGATGCGTGACGCCTGTGCTGTTTGCTCCCTGGGCTCTTTTCCTGATGGGGCTTCGGCCAGTTTTGGTGCAGCCTGCGGCTTGCCGGCAGAGTGCTGCCGTGCTTCCCTTCTGTACTCTGTCACGGGGGCACCAAGCTCAACTTCTTTGGTTCAATAATATTTTTATAGCTTCATTCTGAGAAGCTGGTGCTTATGGGTGAGGTGGGAGGCAGTGTGGGCTTCCTGCACCCACCTGCTCTGTCCGGTCTGGGCTGTACATCCATCTGCGTATCCGTACTGATGCCGTTATCTTCTTAGGCTGATTGCTGGCATTTGTGGGAAAAGGAGACCTACCAAGAAGTGCCTTCGGGGTGGTGATCTGTGTTCATGACAGGTCTCAAGACGAGAGAGGCTGTGGCGTGCAGGATCAGCCCAGAACCTAGCAACGTGCCTCTCTCCAGCTGTCGTTTTGGAGGCACTGGGGAGAAATCAGAAAACTGTGCTTTAACACCCAGCTACTAATTACTCTGTTAACTGTCTGCCAAGCCCCAAAATCACACTTGTTTCTTGTCTCTTCTAGTTTCCAGTTCTGCAGGATAACTTGGAGGTGTATCTGGGACTCCAGCAGTTTGTGGTCACTTCGGGGACAGGTAATAACCACCAGCCAGCACTGCAGCCCTCGGTTTGTGAACAGCTGACTGCAGAAAATGCTCTAGACCTACTCTGGTGTTGCTGCTTTCGTATTCCGTTGAGGATCTGAACACAAGGTGTCTAATGGCTCAGTGGTCAAACTCCCATAGCAGACGGAAATCTAATAATATTTTTTTTTTCTTTGTTGGTATGGTTCTTCCCTTGTTCTGGTACTTGAAATGAAGATACTATATGTGTTAAGAGCAAGCATGCGGCATCAAACCCTCCAGTAACATGGAGGGATGATGGTTCCTTTTTTCCTCCCACTCGTTTCAGGAAAGGTGGTGCTCCTGTTTGCTTTGGGCTCAAATCTGCTGTGAAGTTGGCCACCACAGGGGCATTTTTAATTAGGCTTGAATTAAAACTGTTGTGAGTCAATGAGAAGACAAAGTATTTAGGATGTAGGAGTAGTTTCTGAAGACTTACCTAGCTGGCATTTCAGGAGCTTTCATATGTAAAGTAGTTTACAAAGATACCAGTGCTCTCGACTGAATAAAAAGCATGAGTGTAGCTTTGCTCCTTCCTGAGAAGTGAGGAAAGTATGGGGGAAGATGTAGCGACCATTATACTTAAGTTTTCTGGTAAGACCAGTGAAGGAATCTGTTATATCTGTTATATCTGTTATATATGTATATCTGCTGTACATGGCAGAATGGAGATTGTTGTATAGATCAGGAAAAAATCATTCCAATTTTACAATCATTTCAGACCTAGGATAAGCAACATGTACGTTGTTAATGCTGTAGCAGCAGTCTGTATTAGAAGCTGTGGTCTGGCTGTTGAGATGGTGGGTCAGAAGAAGTGGCTCAGCTGCAACTGGGGGTTCGGGACTGGATGGCAGCACACTGGTGGCAATGGTACGAAACGGCAAGCTTGTTGAGGACAACTTAATCTGAAATTAAATATAGGCACTGGAAAGAAAAACAGATTTCCGCGGAACCGTGGTGGTGTAGAACAGGTTTGCTTTTATAGTAAAAGGTCTGGAATGTTTGGAGACCAGGTATACACAAGGGAGCGGTGGGACGATTGCGTGGGTAATGAGGCTGGCAAATCTAGTTATCCGTGTGCTCCTTGTATCCGAGAAATAGGAGAGTAACTAACCACACTTCACATCAGAGGCAAATACACTCTTGTTCTGAAGACGTTTCTGCTGCTGGAGCATTTATTGCGTTGCAGCCAGCAGAGGGAGCGCAGTGACCATCTCTGCAGAGCTGGGGTTGCTTTTAGATACCAGCAGATAACCAAAAAGGCTCCTGTTTACATAGGTGTTAGTCCTAAAGAGAAGAAAATAAACGTGTAAGAGGCTGAAATAGTTGGTAATGTCCGTTTCAACCTTTAAAGAGGAATTTGAAGTGTGGCAAATCGGGACGATTGAGCTTGTCTTGCTCAGTTTGGGTGTTTCAGTCACTCGGACAGTGCTCTGATTTGAACTGTGACCCGCTGCCGAGCTAATTTAAGAAGAATGCATGTAATGTAATTAGAATAAACTTTGCATTTCCTGTAGCTTTGTGATTAGTTTCCCATGCCAAAGAGCTGTATTTATTAGTCACAAGGTTACGGGCTTTCTGTTGCCCAAGGTTTTTAAAGGCTGAGTTTTCAGACTGTTAGGCTCTTAGTCAGTGGCTATTAGCACAAGTGATTATTTACACTTTTGGCTTCGTTGCTCATGAACCATGGTGTCATTTCAGGTCACAGGCTGAACATCACTGCGGAGAACGATTGCCGCCGGTTGCACTGCTCCTTGAGGGACCTGAGCTCCTTGCTGCAGGCCGTCGGGCGGTTAGCAGAATACTTCATCGGGGACGTGTTTGCTGCCCGCTTCAACGATGCTCTGACGGTGGTGGAGAGGTAGGTGTGGGAGGGGGAGTTGCTGTCCCTTTGCCAGGACAAGGAGCAATTGTCACCACTGCAGTGAGCGTGGGAACCAAGGTTTCCTTCTGCCTCCCCTTGTTAGGATGAAATGGAGATACAAAGAGCTCACTGGGCAGTACCTGAAGTGTTATGTTCATCAGTGCTAAGTTTCCCAGGTGGCTGTCTCAGTCCTTAACCAAAGAAATTACTAATAGGAGAGATAAAATCAGTCACTTGGAAAGATTGAGGTGCATGTTCTCCAGCATCTGCATTTGTGATGGCAAGGAAATGGGATGTAAAGACTGATTACTTCAGAGCTGTATCTCTCAAAGCTAAATCACCAAAAACTCTTTTCTTAAATTAAAAGCTCTGTGAAAACTGAAAGGTAGATGTCATTTAACTCTGCTTCTGAGAAACTTAATTAGCACATAGTTGCAAATTTCAGGGCTCTACATGGCTGCCTTGGTTGTGTTTTTTTATTTCCATGCAGGAACACTGTACTTGTTCCATCTGATCACAAACAAGGAAATAGGCTCTAAATGACTTTCAACCAAATGGTCTAACTCTGGTCTGCATATTAGCTCAATATTGACCCTGACTTGCCAAGAGCTGTGTTCAGAGAAGAAGCTGGAGTGGACTTGTGCATGTGTATATCCATCCTGCAGTCCCTTTACACTACCATATATGTGTTCACTTCCAGGCTGGTAAAAGTGACGCTGTATGGATCCCAGATTAAACTGTACAACATTGAAACTGCAGTGCCATCCGTACTGAAACCTGACCTGATCGATGTGTGAGTATGAGATACACACCGCGAATCACCGTATCCAGATTCCGTACCTCCGTGGGGTGGGGGAAGCATTAGATCTCCGAGATCCGGTGTTCTAACCACTTGTTTGGCAAATGTTCTGGAAAGTGCGTCTCTCCAGTGATTGCTAGCTAACCAGGAGGCACCTTCTCTTAACTGTTGGAGGTCAAGGCTGCTGCCAGCATTCTGGACCACTGTTTCCTCAAATGGATGTACTGAGGTTATTTAAAGAAAAATCAATTTATGATGGGAAGTAAAAATGCCCGTCACATTGGCTCTGAAAGCACACTGTTGTTCTGCTCTGTTCTAACAGCTGAAAAGGCTCAGTTCTTCCGCAGTATAATGAAATGGCAAAATAAGCATTACAGCAGTGGTGTTTTAAGAAATGGATCCATTGTCAGTACGTCGTTCCAGTTTATGCATTCCTTGCTACCAAAGTCAGATCTGTGGCTCAGATAAAAGATGTTTTTCTTGGCCAAGGACTCGAAATCTTGTACTTCCAAGACAAATGTGTGCCTTCCAGCTATGTAAGCCATCTCTGAAACAAATGAATGCCTTCGGTTTGGAAGTTGACATTAAGTGTGAAATGTTGATGCTGCTAGCAATAGAACACCCCTCTGACAGCCCCTCAGAGACCTCCCAGTCTTAATGCTGTGCCGTACAAACCTGCTTCCTGCCAGCGGTGTTCTGAGAGCAGAACTGAAGGTTGTCCTTCTGAACATCAGTGTTTATTCTGGGTTGCGATTGCATGGATAGCAGCTCCTTGAGAACCCACACTAGATTTCATCACATACTTCCCTGGATCTCTGCTAATAATCCCAAATTACTAGCACTGAGTTGTGTGCAGATTGTGTTAATAGTCTCTTTCCTTTCCTCGTTTAAATAATTTGGGAGGTTTTTTCTCTGTTAGTGAGGGGTTTTCATCCTTTCCTCTGTCCAACGTCTCTGAAGAAACTTGTGATCCATTTTCTAAAGCTAGCCTAGCAGAGGTATGTTGTCAAACATTTGGAGGACACCTGTCTCTGCGGTCCCAAAGAAATATCCTGACTCAAATCTTAATATGGCGCTGTGCTAAAAACATAATTATGAAGTATGATTATAATGTGACCTTATCAGGTTATACCTTCGGCTTAATGCTCTTGCTCCGTGGGTGAGTCCAGTTACAGCACACCTTTAAATATGCCTTAAATCTACAAGGTCCAGGGCAAAAAAAAAGTAGTAAACTTTTAAAGCAACCTGACAGCTTTGAGAATACCAATATTCTTTCCCAGTACACTGTCAAAACTACTCACCATGCCCAGGACTTGTGCCCTTTTGTCCCCTGTACGTGTCTTACCCTTGCTGTGCTCTCCGCAGCCACGCTCAGTCCCTGGCAGCGCTGCAAGCCTACGCACACTGGCTCGCACAGTTCTACAGCGAAGTTCACCGGCAGAACCCGGAGCAGTTCATCTCTCTCGTCTCCACGGCTCTGGAGGCAATCACTCCCCTCATCAGCTCCAAGGTACTTCTGGCGGCGCTGGGCTGAGCCTGGGCTTCGTCTAGGACTGGAGACCCTCGAGCAGCAGCGCTGCTGTGTTCAGGTGTTTAACGCTAGGCTCTGGACCACGCTCTGGGTCCTGATGTGAACCCATCTGAGAGCTGGATGACTGTCCAGAGCCCCAGCAAATGTCTTGTGCAAAGTTAGACCAAGAGCAGTTCTAAATAGGTCAAGCTAATATGAGCTAATAAGCAATTTGCTGGAATATAAATTCAGTCTAATGGCTTGAAAGCAGGGAAATTTCTTTCTTCCACAGTATTAAGGGAACTGACTTGTTCTCTGATTGGCAAATAAATACTATAAACTGTCTCGCTTTGCAAAAACCTGGTGGTGGCAGCTCGCTGGGCTGTCTGACGGCAGTGCTGCATCGGACGGTTTGTGTGCTGGTGTTACTGGGCAGCCTGACCCTGTGCTGCTGCTGTTTCAGGTGCAGGAGAAGCTGCTGCTGTCTGCGTGCCACCTCCTCGTCTCCTTAGCGACCACGGTGCGACCGGTGTTCCTGATCAGCATCCCAGCAGTGCAGAAGGTGTTCAACAGGATCACGGACACTTCTGCTCAGCGCCTTCCTGATAAGGTGAGTTGTCTCAGACAGGAAAAATGTGGGTTAGGTGTCCTGGGGAAGCTGTGCCTCAGTTCTTACTGCAGAGGGGTATAACCTCAAAAAAAGCAAGCTGGGGGGGCAGGGGCAGCAGTTATCTCTGGACTGTGGATATCTAGGAATCCCAGCGATATAGTTTGTCAGTAATTACAGTATTTTAAGCAATGGCATAAGGAAAAAGCGCTCTTAAATCTCATTTCTTTCTCACGTGCTGCCACTGTCCTTGATCCTGCATCATCTTTACAGCCCAGGCATGTTGACTCTGACATAAAGTTTTCTGTGAAACTTAACGCTAGCACTCCACGTACCTCGCTCCAAGTTAGGAAGTGCTGACAAGCCACAGTGGAAGTTGGGATGGGTTGTATCGTGTGCTGGCCTGGAGGCATTAAGTGCTGCACAAGCATACGAGCTCGCTGTGTACACCAGACCAGGAGTCATGAAAGCAGCAGCACCTTGGGTTCAGAGAGGTGAAGAACAGAGACGTACCATTGCAGGGAAGGGCTGGCAGAGCTGGCAGCTGGTTCCAGCCCTGAAGTGATGGAGCTTTACTTCTCTCGTACCTTGCAGAGCTGCTGCCTTCCAGGTGGGCTCCCGTTCTGCTGTTGGACTACTGAGATGTCGGGCAGCTGCAAAGCGTCACTTCACTCTAGGGCTGTGCTCTAGTGTAAAGCAAATAGCAAACACAGTAAAACTTTCTCATTGCTTCTAGGCCCAGGTTTTGGTGTGCAGAGCGCTGTCAAATGTTTTGTTGCTGCCCTGGCCAAACCTTCCAGAGGGCGAGCAGCAGTGGGCCGTTCGCTCCACCAACCACGCCAGCCTCATCTCTGCCCTCACGAGGGAGTACCGCCAACTAAAATCCAGTGCCATCTTGCCACAGAGGAAAGTGCAGCTGGAGGACAGTAAGTACCAAGTTGTCACTTTCAGAAATGGGAATCTGCAGTATATTTTGCTGTCATATTGTGCTGCTTTTTTCTTGGCTGGTGTTTCTTTAGCGTTACTGTATTGCAGATAATACTGTCCGCAGCTGCCCTCAGTCCCTGCCCCTCAGTAGTTGAGCAGTGAGTGTCTCTGTAGGGCAGCAAACCTGAATAATTTAAGAGACCGAGTAGCCACAATGGCCTTATTGAACCTGTTTAAAAGTTTAAAACTCTAACACACATTTGGGAACACTTCTTACTTCAGCCTGAGTTTGGTGTAGCCTTGCAGGTTGTTTTAGTTTCGCTGTGTGTGAACTTGACTTCTCTTCATGTCTCACCTCTGAAGGGTTTTGACACACGTGGGAATTATCACCTCTCTTATTTTGCAGCCAAAGTGATCATCCATCAGACACTCAGCGTTTTAGAAGATATTGTAGAAAGTATCTCTGGAGAATCCACCAAGTCTCGACAGATCTGTTATCAGTCGCTGCAAGAATCCGTGCAGGTCTCACTAGCCCTCTTCCCAGCTTTCATTCATCAGTCAGGTATAACCATAGGACAGGCTTTAATGCTGTGAGTAGCTTTCGGACCTACTGATAACATCCCAAGTCCGTCAGTGCAGGGTCGTGGCGGTGTTCGTGTGAAGCGTGGGGGCTTGCTGCGCTGAGTGTGTGTCAGGCTGTGCTTTGGGCTGGGCTGAATGGGAACAGGAGAGGGAGGGCTCTGCCATCTAGGATACAGGCACACTGCCAGAAGATGGAGATGCCCTGTGTTGGGTTCAGCAAAAGAGCTGATCCTGAGCACAAAAAAAAAGTCTAAAATCCCCTCTCTGGCTGTGTTGGCCATCTACATATTTCCAGAAGCTTGGAGACAAAGGGGAGTAGATCTCATCAGATTAGGTCAAGTGTGTGGCTGGTTTTTTCCCCTCTAAAGGAAAGGCTCCTGAGATATAACCAGGACTGTTGCTTGGCAATCTTCTGGCTGGCAACTTACATTTTGTATCATGTCAGAGGTAGTGTGTATGCCCAGGATACAGCAGCTTCTCTGCGAAGCGTTCCAGCAAAACTTCAGGAGCTAGGTGGGATTTTCTCAGTGAAGCAGGCGTGGGGGGAGGCAAAACAAACTGAAATGCAGAGAGGGTCCAAGGCAGCAAGCTGACGCTGTGACTCCAGTGAACTGCTGGCTTCAGAGCAGGCTAGCTGCCTCCTGCGGTTGCTATTTATTGGCTGTGAAAGGCTGTAGGAGGGAAGAGTTGAGCAGCTTTAGCTTATCGTGGTTATTCAATGGACATCTTGAGCCTGGTGAAGAATTAGCTGCGGTGCTGCTGGCTGACTGCACAACCGTGCGCTGAAATGGCTGCTGGAGTCAGAAGGGTCTCTTCAGTTCCTGGAAAAAAAAACCAAAAAGGCAGCTGGGTTCTGTCTCCTAGCCATCCCAAGCTGCTTTGCTGTTTGGATTTCCCTGGGTTTCCTGTTAACCCTGTAGGAGCAGTGAGCAGCTGGAGACTGGCCCAGACCATCTCCAGAGCCGTCTCTGCGGGCAGGCCAGACTAAGGGCCTCGCTGCTAGTGGTGTATTTGTTCCGAGTTGGTGGTGCTGGCTGTACTTCTCATCCCTGGCAGTTTTCAGGAATGGATGAGCCACCTTTAAGTCCTGTAGTGCTGGCTGTTGGTTTCAGTTTCCAATGGCAACCCTGCTGCTAGATTTCCAAGAGTAAATGGGGTTCCCTGTACAGAAGGAGCAAATATCGCGTGAAAGACTTATTGATGCACTTGAATGTTACCTTAACACGTTCTTTTTGCTTTCCTGTTCTTACCGTAGATGTGACAGATGAGATGCTGAGCTTCTTCCTCACCCTGTTTCAAGGGCTGCGGGTGCAGATGGGCGTGCCTTTCACTGAGCAGATCATACAGACCTTCCTCAACATGTTCACCAGGTATTGTCCCACCCTGGGCACTTCTTTCTTATCCCTCAGGGTGATTTATCTTGGTAAGCTGCTCACACAGCAGGTCCCTGCCCCTAAAGGGTGTAGTGTTTCCAACCCCTTTGTGTCTAGACTTTTATCATGTCCCAGGGCTAGATCTAAGGAAGATGCTTCCAGGTCTGAAGTCACCCAGCCCATGCACATCAGTCGTACAGACCATTGTGCAATTTCAGCACTCCCACGGGCTCTCTGGAAGTGTGTGATACTGAACTGGAGTCTCACAGTGCCCATTAGCTCCTACCCAAGATCTGAGGGTACCCCAGCAGTCTCAAGCTTTTGTTGGGGAGAGGGCTCTATCAAAACCCAGCTCCCTTCTGTGGCTGAATGTACTTGGTCTGTACTAGTGGGGCAAGTTTGGAGGCACTGCCTGCTTTCCTTTAAATTGGGGAAGCACGCAGATCTCTAGGGATGTTTCCATGCAATGCCTTTGTTTTTGTCATAGGGAGCAGTTGGCAGAGAGCATCCTCCACGAGGGCAGCACCGGCTGTCGGGTGGTGGAGAAGTTCCTGAAAATCCTGCAAGTGGTGGTACAAGAGCCAGGCCAAGTGTTCAAGCCTTTCCTACCCAGCGTCATCTCACTGTGCATGGAGCAGGTCTACCCCATCATTGCAGAGGTAGGGCTGCTCTCGCACGGGGTGGAGGAAGGGGGAGAAGGAAGGGAAGGTGGTGCTGTGGGTGTGGGAGCAATTAAGCTTTTTGCTTTCCAGGAGCTGTAAATGTCAGTGCCCGTGCAGGGAAAACTGGGTGACTAGGCAGTGGGAATTGGAAGCAGCGTGGGTGGAGGATTTTGTCAGGAATTGTCAGAGGCTAAAATTACAGATGTGCTCGGAGCAGGAGGTAAAACTCAAAGCTGATGATGTGTTCTTAGCATGATCCATCAGTTGCTGAGTTTGGTGCCTTCCTTAGGAGGAAATGCTTCGATGCTCGGGTAGCTTGGCTGCAAAGCGCTGCCCCGGGTGGCCACCTGGCATTGTGCTGCTGGAGTGGGCTCCAGGGATGAGCGGGATTCCAGCACCAGAGCCTGCTTTCAGTTGTTCGTTCTCTCCTCCTAGCGCTCATCTCCTGACGTGAAAGCAGAGTTGTTCGAGCTGCTTTTCCGGATCCTCCACCATAATTGGCGGTACTTCTTCAAATCTAGTGTGTTGGCTAGTGTCCAAAGAGGAGTGGCAGAAGAGCAGATGGAGAACGAAGCCCAGTTCAGCGCCATTATGCAGGTAACTCAGCTGCTCCCGCAGTCGTCCAGAACCCTTTCTGTGATGGAGCACATGCTGCTTGTGGCAGAGCATTGAATGTGTGGCTGATGGGGATGAGACCACGTCTTGAGTGAGGTCTCGCCTTCAGGAACCACTGAAAATCAAGGTGCTTGCAGAGTGGTCATGCTGATGTGCTCCCAAGGCACAGCGCTTCACTGAGCAGGGCAGCAAGGGGTGAGGGAGGAATGTTCATTCCTTTCCGTGCCTCATCCTGCATCTAGACCTAAAAATACACCAGTGGTGCTGACCCATCTGCTTCTGTTACAAGCCTTGTGGTTAGCACTGGGACAAACTGTCAGTGCAGAGAAGCTTTCCTGAGACCAGGATGTCTTTTGGACTTGTTCCCTGCTGTACCGTCAGATCTGGCAGAAAAGGGTCGGTGGGGTGGTATCCTGTAGGTTTGGTCTGGGGAGCAGAGAAGGCAGAGGCATTGTGCCAGCGTGTACAGAGAGCAGCAGATTTTTAAGAATAACAGACTGTATTTCACACCTCGCTTAGGTCAGAGCTGGCCAAATGAGTTCCTGTGCAGTTCCGAGATGTAGGAACTGTCCCCAAAACAGGTAGTGCACCTCAAAGTAAAATCAGAAAAAAAAAAAAATCAGCCTCCTAATCAGCTGTCAGAGTAGCTGGTGTGGGGCCCTTCCCCAGCAGCCCTTGCCAGTGCAAACAGAAGCATGTTTGCACCACGTCCTGCAACCTCGGAGCCGTGCTTGCTCCCCCGGGGGCAGGGGGCTCCAGGTGGGGGACGTTTTGCAGAGCTGCCCCGTCGTGGGGTGCTAGTGGAGACTGGGTGCCTTTGACACAGGAGTAAAGGGGGAGCTCCTGCCCTGATGTGCACTGTGTTGGTGTTTCTCTCTGGCCCTCCCCAGTCTGACAGCTTTTGGTGTGGAGGAGGCCCAGGCTGGTCGCTGTGCAGGCTGTCCCCGTGTCCCTGTCTCTCCTGCAGCAGAGGGACGCTCAGTGTCTTGTTTTATTTTAAGTGTTCCCCATTGTGAGAACAGCTGGTGGTTGGTGTGGAGGATGTTACGAGCTCATGTACTGGTTTCCACAGATCAGAGTCCAGAACTGGCTCAGCCTTGAAGGGGCTTGAGCTTTTTTTGTCCGACAGTAAGTGGCTGATACTGGGAAATAAAATCTGTTTGTGATGCCTTGGAGCAGCACCTTGTAAAATTCTGCTGCTTGCCTCTGTACAGAGCTTACCTCGTCTGCCTGCCTCGTGCGTACACTGCCTCAGAGGTGTAAAAGGGGCTTTGTCATGAAGCCTGTGCAGCCTACCAGACTAGTTCAGTGGGGTCCAGCTTCAGAGGTGTAAAAGGCGTTCTGTCACGACATTTGTGCAGGCCTACCAGACTAGTTCAGTGGGGTCCAGCACATTTTGTTCTGAGGTTCTTTCCCACTTCTGTAATGCCCAGGCCAGCCTCCCAGCTCCCTTCTCTAAGGATTTTGTTCCGAGGTTCTTTCCTGCTTCTGTAATGTCCAGGCCAGCCTCCCAGCTCCCTTCTCTAATTTCTCTCTAGTTTAGTGCAGTGACACATTGAACACCTCTGCCTTGGTCTCTTGACTGAGATGGAGAGCAAAACCGAGGCGTGTGTTCTGGTTCTGTTCGTGCTCACTGCGCTGCCGACTGAGATGGAGAGCAAAACTGAGGCGTGAGTTCTGGTTCTGTTCGTGCTCACTGCGCTGCCTTAGGTAGCGTCCCAGAGAAACAGCCGAATCCATCCTGAGCCAGCTGCCTGCCGAGGGAGCCGTGCTCGGCGTCTGTGTTCCCCTTCGGTGCAAGCGTGGCCCATCTGTTCCCAACAGACTGAGGGAGCCGTGCTTGGTGTCTGTGTTCCCCTTCGGGGCAAGCGTGGCCCATCTGTTCCCAACAGACCAGCTTAGCAACTGTCTGCAGGGATATGAGCGCGTTTCCACCAAAGTTTCTTCATTCCCTTTGGTCTGGCAGCAGCAGGATTGATTTAAACACCCGCCTTGTATTAATTTGCTGCAATTAGAAGCAGCAGAGGCTCCCAGGGTTTGTTCTGGTGTCAGGGTCAAGATGACGCTGTTCTTCCTGGCAGGTCTGATACTCATCGTGATATCAATCCCCTTCAATTCTGCTTTGTCCGTAGGCATTTGGCCAGTCCTTCCTGCAGCCCGACATTCACCTGTTCAAGCAGAATCTCTTCTACTTGGAGACGCTGAACACCAAGCAGAAGCTGTACCACAAGGTGGGTCTGGGTTGACCAGTGCCCCCTCTGTGTGGGTGCTACTCTGAGCCTTGTTTTAAACTGCTCAGAAACCCAAGGTCAGGATTTTGGGGGCTTTTATGCCCCAGCCTTTGGTTGCTGTGATCCTGACGGATACATTGCACCTCCCTGATAGTGGGCACAGAGCAGATCCCAGCTCTGCTCAGTCAAAGCAAAACCTTGACGTGTGCCCTCCTGTGACAAGGAGGGAAAGCAAAAAACATGCACAGTGACAGTGCCATTTGTCCGAGGAAGTAGAAATTGGGATCATCAGTGGGACAGCGGCCAAGTCCCCCATCGTTCTCACCTTGGGCAGCTGCAGGGTGTCTGTTATTTGCGGTCGGTCGCTGCCAGGTGGTTGTCCATCGCTGTCATGTCAGACCCTCTAATTGAGACCTGTTAGCTGCTGTCAGGAGGGATTGGAGCTGGAATCCAGGGTCTTGCCCTTTGGTTAGCCTGTGAAAGCAGAGCTTTCGGGTTCGCAGCTGTGGGCACAACTGCAGGACAGCCCATCATGTTAACAGCTGCCTGGTGCAGGCTTGCGGGCAGCAAGCCAGATTTCCTGGATTTCAGGAGCGCTGTGCAGGGCTGGAACTGGCTGGAGATTGAATGGGACTGGATGCTGGTTGCTTAAACCTTGGGTCAGATGCGTGGGGTAAGCGTGGTCAAATTCACTGATAACTTTACACCTGATATTAATCCAACTCATTCTAGCCATTAGTGATCTTGCCGTGGCTTAGAAAATGATCTCTGTGCTCACAGGAGCTTGCAGACCTTGCTGATAGCTCAGGAGGTGCCGGTGTTGAAGTGGCCCCATGCAGCCATGCTCAGATCTCAAGTCGATGAGTTTGTACTTCTGCCACCCCTCCCGCAGGAGGATTGCTGGTGTGGAAACCCCTGAATGTGTGCTTCTCTCCCCAAGCAGAAGATCTTCCGGACAACCATGCTGTTCCAGTTTGTGAACGTGCTGCTCCAGGTGCTTGTCCACAAGTCGCACGACCTGTTGCAGGAGGAGATCGGCATTGCCACCTACAACATGGCCTCTGTGGACTTTGACGGCTTCTACTCAGCCTTTCTCCCCGAGTTCCTGGCCAGTTGCGATGGTGTGGACTCCAACCAGAAAAACGTGCTGGCCAGGAATTTCAAAATGGACAGGGTAAGAAGGGGAAGCGCTGCGGCGAAATGCAAGTATTCCCGGGATGCACCAAGCTTTTCTCCTAGAACACACAGGCAGGCAGCCCGAAGCCTCTCGGGCAGCGTTTGGAGGCAGTACCCCTTTTGTGGCAAACGCTTCTGTCCCCAGCAATGCCTTGCTGAGGATTTTTCGCTGTAGGTGGCAGAACTGCCATCTCACCTCTCGGGCTGCTGAATGCTGAGGGAGTTGGGGAATGTGTTTCCTGGAGGAGGTGTTCATAGGGGCAGACTGACATTTTCTAGAGTGGGACACTCAGATCCTTGCCAAAATCTTGCTCCAGCTGCTGGCCAGATGTTTGAGGGTTACGTTGAAGACAGCAGCGGAGTAGCTGCGATAGCTCACAATTCTTTCAAGACTCCTTGTATGTGCGTGGGGCAATCGGAGGGTCTGTAACCTCCTGGTGAATGTCATGGCAGCACAGCAGGCTGTGGTTTCCACCTGCTGAAGCTTGTCCATTGAGTCCTTCCTCTCCCGTGGGAGACAGAGGGGGTTTGAAACCAAGGGTGGGGGTGGGAAAGGAGCCTTGGGAGAACTGCTGGACTCCAGGAGGCAATTGCTTTTCAGGTAAGCTGGCCCCTGTTGTGGTGTCCATGGCCAGGAGCCCTGGCAGGGGTGCAGGCAGCAGTTGCTGCAGACAGCCACATTGTGACTGTTCAGGTAGTGCCAGACCTTAGGCTGAGAAGCCGGTGCTGCGACCAGAGCCCAGAGCTCTGCCGTCAGCTCTGGCGCCGTCCCTGCTCCCTGCTGCAGGAACGGGGCTGTGCTGGGCTCAGGCTCTGGAGGAAGGGCTCTGTTGTTCTCATGGATGAAAATCCCCGCGGGAGTTTGGCCCCCTTGGTTCCTTTCTGTTCCCCGCTGTAGGGCAGTGCTGGTGGGTATCACTCTGTTTGCAGTCCAACGTGGTGTTTGATCTTTTCCAGGATCTGCCGTCGTTTACCCAGAATGTGCACAGGCTGGTGAATGACCTGCGTTACTACAGACTCTGCAATGACAGTTTGCCCCCTGGAACTGTGAAACTATAGTTACTGCACTGGACTCGTCTTCTGATCACTGTAGGGAACGGATCCATGTTTCGTTTGGCCACCACCTTCTCTCCTCCCTGGTTTTGTCAGTACTGCAGGGCGCAGCGTCTTGCACATGGGCACATTTTCTTGGATTCACGCAACACGCTTCCTTTTTTTTTTTTTTCCTCTCCCAACCCAAAGTCCCCCAGCTGGAGTCAGCACTGTCTGCAGGATGTGTCTTAATGCCCACCCGCGGGGCATCTCGACTGCACGGAAAATCCTCTCCCTGGGGTTTTGTTCTACCGACGTAGCACTTTTGTTGCATCCGGAGATTTCTGTGGAGTTGTCTTGAGAGATCGTGTACGTATCAAACGTGAGGCAGAAGCGCCAAAGACTACTTCAGACATTCGTACCTTCGTGTCATTCCACCTTCCTGCCCCTGCCCAGCTCTCGGAGGAGGAGACTCGTGATGTTGGGACTGGTTTGGCACTTCTGTCACTCCCTTTGTTTTTAAATTGCCTTGAAAACCTCCCTGCTGTTTGTGGGGATTAGAGACTTTTTTTGGGGTTTGTTTTTTTAAACATTTTCTCATCATTCCATTGTGATACTAAACCAACATGCTTAATGGAAATAAAGTGCTTACTTTGTTGTTTTAAATAGCTTGTAACTTGTTTTGGTTTTCCTGCCTGTCACCGAGCTGTCCCGCTGGATGGAAATGCATTTTGTCTGCAGGCAGCGGTCCGCAGCCTCTCCCCATGATCGGGCAGGAGGACAGGCAGCAGCTGGCGGTGCAGATGCTGTGGCCGGGCTCCCAGCGAGGCCAGCAGCTCCTGGGAGGTGCTGAGCTGGTGCACACTGGTGTTGGCTGCCTTCTCCACTCTCCCCTGGCTGTATTTACCACTGGTGTTCCCCGTTACCCATTGTGGGGGTCTCTTATCCCCCCCAGCAGTCTGTTGTCCGAATTGATCAAGAGCTGCCTGCAGGAAGAAGAATCTCCTGATGTTCTTGGTGTTGTGTCGTAGGAATCATAGAATCATTAAGGTTGGAACAGAACTCAAGGATCATCAACCCAACACCACGCAACCCACTAACCCACGTCCCCAAGCACCACATCTACACGGTTCTTGACCCCCTCCAGGGATGGTGACTCCGCCACTGACCTGGGCAGCC
>NW_010098928.1:16260-19544 GCF_000699245.1 Pterocles gutturalis
CTGAAGGCCAGCCGCTGGCCGGAGCAACCTGGTAGCGGCACCTGAGCATGAGGGTAAAATCCCAGTCCCAGCCAGCCAGGACTGGGTTTTGTGGGGCTTGGGAATCTCTTCTCATGCAGCTGGGAAGGATTTTTTTTTTTTACCCTGAAGCATTAAATTGATGTTCATTCCCTGTGGTTGCGAGGACGGCTGCGTAAGGGCTGTGCAGTGGGAACAGACCTGTCCCTGCGAGGGCAGTAGACCAGGAGGATGTGTTGAGGTTTGTGGGGGTTCTCCCAAAAATGCGTAGACCTGGGCTTGAAGTGAGGTGGCTGCATGGGAGGGCCAGAGGTGTCTGGGGTGAGACGGGGCATAGGGAGCACTCGCTCCATGGTTCCTTTCGTTACAGTTTTGTAAAAAAACCACCATCCTGCGCTGCATGTTTGCTGTTCGGCGATAGCAGACGCTGTTTGAATAACCCATGTACAGACAGCCTTGCGCCCAGGCTGGCTGAACGGGGACCAGTTGGATGTTTGGGCTTCAAACTCTGCAGGGAGCAGCCTGGGTCGAAAGCTTCACGTGAACAGAGCCCAGCCCCCCGAGGCTGTACCCCACCAGGTCCAGTCCTTGCAGCTCTGCAGAGGGCAGGGGGTGGGAAGACCCCTGTGAAGGTGGGTGATGCTCTGGCACCAGCCCCCAGAGCTCTGACCTCCCTGGAGAGCGAAAGGCACCGAGCTCCCTGCACCCCTGACCCTGCGCCTGGAGCAGGGGGTTCACAGCAGCCAGCTTGTGGGGTGACCCTGTGTCACCGCCTGCGCTTGGAACCTTGGAGGCTGTGGTTGGGCCGGTGGTACTTGGGTGTGTGGGAATACAGCGCAGGGTCCAAACCTGCCCCCAGAGCCTCTCCCTCCTGGAGCTGCCACCCTGGGCACTCCGAGCAGCTCTGCCCTGCTCCAGGCTGGGGTGGGGACAGTGGTGGCTGTCACATCCTCCACTCCCCCAGCTCAGGGGACATGGTCTGCTGTGGGCACAGCTTCCTTCCCAACACTCAGGGCTGGTGCTGCTCCTGGTTCTTGCACAACGTTGGGTTGACAGAGGGGGAGAGTCCATGTGTTTCCCCTGCTCAAGGGCAGCAGCTGGAGGGTGGCCAGAGCTCCAGCCTCCCCCCCTGGTGCTGGAAGCTGCTTCTCACCCTCTGGGTGACGGGGACGGCTTGCTGGATGACAATACCAAAGGGCACCAGGTGGGTGTGGGGCTGGCTGCCTCAGTCCACCCCAGAGAAACCCCTTCCTCTGCACCCTTACCCCAGGGCAGCAGACACTGGCCAGGGGCCTTTTCCCACTTTGCCCCCCCTTGGGTGCGTGTCTCCAGCTTCTGGCCAGCGAGAGGTCCGTTTTGCAAGAGCTGTTGATCGACCTGTTTGCCCGGGAGAAGCCAGGTGGGGTGGGTTTGCAGCCCTGCTGAGCACAGCGGGTCCCGGGAGCCCCATGTCCTCTGTGTCATCGTCGTTGTCCCCCCACCCCAGTGTGTGGGGGCTCGGGGTCCCCACTCCCTGCACCTGGGGAGGCAGGAAGGAAGCAGGGAAGGAGATGGGAGCAAGGAGCCAAATTCAGTGGAGACAGACTCAAGCCCCCTTGCTTCATCCACATCGGGGATGTTCCTCGATTCATCCTTCAAATTATCGCAGGTTTAGAAAACAGGCTCCAAGGGAGGAGGATTTTCCATGAACTCACAGATCCTTTAATTGGTTTGCGTCAAGCTGCTCTCCCACAAGCTGTCCCGAGAGTTTGGGGTGTATGGGAAGCTGAATGAAGAGAGATTTCCCAGCTGAGGGCTGGGGCTGTCTGTACAAACCCCATCCCCGAGCGCTGGGGTCCCCCAGCCCTGCCTGGGGGGCTGCCCCTGTGCTGCAGGAGTGGGCAGAGCTCCCGGGGGCTGTGCTGCTGTCCTCACACCCGTGTCATTCCCATGGCAGGTACAAGGGACCTCCACTGGCCCTATTCCAAACTCGTGATGCTGTACCCGTCCCTGCTCCACGCACTCCCCATCTTTTCTGCCTCTTTCACCACAGCCTCAGGGGAAGGAAGGGACATTGCTGCCTCTGTCCCTGTCCCCTCTGCCTGCACAGGGCTCGTCCCCTCCCTGCTTCCCACAGCCTTCAGGGATGCTCCAGAGGGGGTCCTGCCCGGGCAGGGGTGCAGGGGGATCCTCTGCCTCACCCCCTGCCCCCAGGGCTTTGCACCCCTTTCCCAGCACCCAGAACATGTCTGGGGTACCCCCTGTCCCAGGGGGAGGGGACCAGCCTGGGTGCTCCCCGCTGTGGCCCTTCAAGGGGCTGGTGTGGGGCTGGGGGTCCTCCCTCGCACCCAGCTCAGGCTGATGGGCTCCCTCCTCTGAGGGGGACAAAGCACAATGTGGGTCTGGGTCCCCCATGGGATGGGTGCAGGCTCTGCTCCCACTGTGGTAGCGCTTGGGGCTCAGCCCCCCCCCCCCCCCCCCCAGGGAAGGGCTCGCTCCATGCCAGGGATGCTCCGTGCTGGGGTGCCCTGTACCTGGAGGATGCCCCGTACCGTGCTGTCCTAATGCTGGGATGCTCTGTATCAGGGGTGTCCCATACTGGGATGGGCTGTGCTGGTGATGCTCTCTACCAGTGTGTCCTGTGCTGGGGTGCTCTGTACCTGGAGGATGCTTCAAGCTTAGGGATGCTCTATACTGGGATGTCCTGTGCTGGCATGCTCTCTACTGGGAGGATTCCCCATACTGGGATGTCCCATGCTGGGATTCTCTGAGCCCAGAGATGCTCTCTACCAGGAGGATGCTTCATACTGGAGCTGCCCTGTACCAGGATGTCCCATGCTGGGATGCTCTGTACCTGGAGGACGCTCTGTACTGGGATGTCCTGTGCTGGGATGCTCCATACCAGGGGTGCCCCACACTGGGGATGTCCCGTACCAGTATGTCCTGTGCTGGGATGCTCTGTACTGGGATATCTCATGCTGGGATGCCTGGTACCGGGAGGATGCTCTATACTGGGATGCTCCATACCAGGATGTCCCAGTGCTCTGTACTGGGATGCTCCATACCAGGATGTCCCAGTGCTCTGTACTGGGAGGATGCTCCATATGGGGATGCCCTGTACATGTCCCATGCTGGGATGCTCTGTACGGGGTGTGCTCTGTACCAGGGTGTCCCGTGCTGGGGACGCTCCGTCCCGGGATGTCCCGTTCGGGGATGCTCCGTCCCGGCGCGGCGGCCGCCCGCTCCCGGCGGCTGCTTTAAGGGGAGGGCCGAGCTCCTGACCCGTC
>NW_010098930.1:0-338 GCF_000699245.1 Pterocles gutturalis
CCCCAGGGAACCACAATCAAGCCACAGGCTTCATGACACAGATATTGATGTGAGATAATTATACGCCTCCTCAATGGGGACATTGGTGTGCAAACATGCCCTGGAGAGGATAGAGGTGATGGGAGGGACAGACGGTGACACATCATTACATGAAAGACAAGGTGCTGCTGTAGCTGAGGTGGTAGCACCAATAAACGCTGATTAGTCCTTAATCCCACCACTTTGCTGACATGGAAGTGTCCTGAGTGTCATGCAGAAGGTTGCTCTGCCCAACCATGTCACACCAGGCTGCTGCTTTGGGAGTCACCTAAAAATGTGTGTTATGGCTTTTTTCTTTT
>NW_010098930.1:552-913 GCF_000699245.1 Pterocles gutturalis
CCATCCCCTCTATCCTCTCCAGGGCACGTTTGCACGCCAATGTCCCCATTGAGGAGGCATATAATTATCTCACATCAATACCTGTGTCATGAAATTTGCGGCTTGATTTTGTCGTTCCCTGGGGTTTCCATCACCACCCCCTTGGCCAATGCCCCAGGCAGTCTGGGACATGTATAAAAGAGCCGAGAACTTCACAGCCCTCTATCCAGCATCCTCCACTTGACTCTCCTGATCAACCGGGTAAGTCCAGTGCTTGGAAAACTCTGGGGGATCACTCCCTTCCTAACTCCATACAACCCCTTCCCTGCACCCTTGCCTAGTCCCTGGTGCCTTTTCCAGGACTCCTTGCCTGCCTGAAAGA
>NW_010098931.1:0-462 GCF_000699245.1 Pterocles gutturalis
ATATTTGCACAGTTCATCACAACTCAGTTACTCTGTGCAAAAGGCACGTATGCCTCATTCTGCAGTCGACACTTCCTTGGTCTTGCTTATCTTGCAATTCTTCCTGTGCCTGCTTGTTCTCTCAAGGAGACACTGTAATCTTTTCAAGGTCAAAATCACTCTATTCAAGGGCCTCACTCCAGCTTAAGTCCCTCACAAAAATGAGGAATATTGAAATAACCAGCAGGTAGATTGGGCTGCTAAGATTAAAGTGTCTCAGGTGGATCTGGATTGGCAATTTAAAGGTAAATTATTTATAGCCCGTTGGGCCCATGATGCCTCAGGCCATCAAGGAAGAGATGCAACGCATAGATAGATGGGTTTATGACTGAGGGGTGGATTTAACCATGGACACTATTGCACAGGTTACCCATGAATGTGAAACTTTTGCTGCGATCAAGCAAGCCAAGTGTTTAAAACCTC
>NW_010098932.1:0-3477 GCF_000699245.1 Pterocles gutturalis
CTTCTCCAAGTGATAGAGGAGCCAATGAGAAGAGATGTTATGTTGAATCTCATGCTCACCAAGAACTATCAACAACAAGAGGTGATCCTTTCCCTTTACTCGACACTGGTGTCCAGTTCTAGGCTCATCAGTACAAGAGAGATATGGACATACAGCAGAGAATCCACCAAAGGGCCACAAACATGATTAGATGAATAGATCACCTCTCACATGAGGAAAGGCTGAGAGAGCTGGGACTGTTCAGTGCAGAGAAGGTTCAGGGCAGGATCTTATCAATGTATATAAATAACTGAAGGGAAGGTGCAAAGAGGAGGGAGTCAGGCTCTTTTCAGTGGTGTCCAGTGACAGGGACCAGAGGCAATAGGCACAAGCTGAAACACAGGAAGTTCTGTCTGAACATCAGGAAACACTTTTTCACTGTGAGGGT
The DNA here is from genome assembly GCF_000699245.1 of Pterocles gutturalis. Lineage (NCBI taxonomy): Eukaryota > Metazoa > Chordata > Aves > Pterocliformes > Pteroclidae > Pterocles > Pterocles gutturalis. The sequence continues at coordinate 428 of NW_010098932.1, forward strand.
GTCCTGGATTTGACTGGGACAGAGTTAACTTTCTTCATAGTAGCTAGTGAGAGGCTGTGTTTTGGATTTGTGCTGAGAAAAGGCTGATAACATACTGATGTTTATAGCTGCTGACAAGACAGTCACGGACTTTTCAGCTTCTGTGCTGTGCCAGTGTCTGCAGGTGCGGGAGAAGCTGGGAGGGACCGCAGCCCTAGTTACTAGCCTAGGGTTTAATCTTAGGTTTAGGACTGAGATCCAAATTGGCCAATGCTATATTCCATATCATGGATGTCATGCCTAGTATATAGATGAGATTGGGTCCGGAAGTAATCTCTCTCTCTCTCTGGCTCACCCCTCTCTCAGAGTCATCTTGCTCTCTCGGTCAGCTTTTCATCTCTCAGATGCTCAGGCTCTTATCTTTTCTGGGACTGCAGTTTCAGGACGCTTTCTGCTCTGGGATCATATGGGCTGAGCCTTGGTCATTGGGTGGGGAGCTCATTTGTGTATTTGTAAATTTGTATATTAGTTGTACATTTGTATATGTATCTTTATTATGATTATGATATTTTCTGTTTTGTTGTAGTTTAGTTATGAAATTTTTATTATCTCAACACACGAGTCTCTTTTCCATTTACCCCTTTAATTCTCTCCCTCAGCCCCAGGGTGAATGGAGTGGGGTGGTGAATGAGCGACTGCATGGTGTTTTGCTGACAGACAGTGTTCAAAACCACTACAGAGCATGACTGGACCTTGGCACAGGTTTCCCAGAGACACTGAGGAGTCTCCATACTTGGAGATATTCACAAGCTGTCTGGACATGGTCCTGGGCAACTGACTGAAGGTGGGAGTGTTTGGACCAGATGACTTCCAGAGGTCTTTTCCAACTTCGGCCAATCTGTGATTCTGTGATTTGAAATGTCAGTTGAAAATTTCCTTTCATGTGCTTTATTCATTTTCTACTGGATTTTTTTTTTCTTTTACAATATGCATGTCTTAGTGTACTCATTTATTTTATTTGAAAGTAACAGTGACAAATGTTTGTTGGATGTTCTGTTGGGTGTGGTTTGTGTTTTTTCCTTTCTATTAACTTTTTCCTATGGATTAAAGATCCATGTTTGAAAAAGTTTTACATGTATGTTAAATATTCTGCACAATACAGAAATAGTTTATGAAAATGTTAAGTTCAGTGTTAATAACACAGTAACTCAGTCTGGGATTTTGAAAATAGGAATGACTATTTTTCCTTGGTTTATGCAGAACTGAGGATATAGGTAAAGGAAAACAAGGAGGGAAGGGACTTTTAAGTACAGTAATAACACAACTGGATCCTTTTTCTTCAGGTCAATTCTACTCTTCAGAGTTTTCTTAACATATTTGCATCAGGTCAGGGAATAACAGCATGACTGACCATCATAGTTATGGCAGGCACAGGCAAATCATGAATATTCCTCATTTGTCAGTATTATTTTATTTTTATAAGAACAGATGCAATAAGCTATGAAAGCGGAAATACAAAGTTTGGTATAGGAGTATTTATTAATTTATTTATTTATTTTAAATTCATTAAAGTAAGATAGATTATAAAAACTTCCAAGAGTGCATCTTAATTATTTACAATGGAAATGATTGAGCAGGAAAAGAGCTGAATGAAAGACCAAATGCAGATGAAAAAGGCAGTGGATCTAAATGGAATTACTAATACTTTGTATTCTTATTGATTTCTTATATATGCAATTCAAAGTCCTCACTCAAAAGGAGTCAGCTTTATCTTGTTTTTGAAGGTGCTACTGTTACTCTTTCTGTATGCAACATAAAGGGCTGAGGTGACCTCCACAGACAGGAGAGATGTACAAGGAAAATAGATTTGTCAATGGCTACTTTATATGGATTGTGCTCAGGACTGCTCACTGACTGCAGAGGTGGGATTTATCTCTATGCTTTATAGTTAATGCAGATGAATAGGCACCTTCAAGGGGGGCAATACACCTGACTGACAAAAGAGGTCTAAGCTGAGTGGCTCTGACATGCACATCTAACTCTAGGTGTCTAAAGTTAGGGTAGATTAATTTCAGCTCAAGTGTCCATGACTGTCAACACTGAGTATGTTTGAAAAAGAAAAAAATCCTTTGTACTAAAAAATCTCACACTGCTGAAAAACACATGCTGAAAAACTGTGTGATTTGGTTCTTGAGTGACATAGACCTTATGCTTTATTTTCTGAGTTTTAGAGGTTTTGATCTATGGATATAGAAGGCTGTTGAGAGGGACTAGTGTGGCAGTTATATGACATCTAAACCAAGTCAAGCATTCAAGCATCAATGTTTTAAAAAATGCAAAGAACAAATGTGTCAGTGTTCTCCATACCATTTGCATGGACAAGAAACTATGATTTTAGTAAAACTACCAAAGATAACCTGCATAACTCAGCAGAAAGAGCAGTCATTATATAAAAAAACCCCTTCAATTACACACTGAAGAACATGAACCAGAAGAGATGAAGTTTAATATTTAAAATGGTGGTGTACATGCAGTCTGAGGTTAGAATCCAATAAGTATAAGATCAACAATTTAGATTTGATGATCGCCATTCTTCAAAGGAAGTTACATCTGCAGTCCTATTTACTCTCTAAGGTTTCAGAGATGAACAAATAAATTTATTTTTACTATTCATGTGATTCCTCTAATGTGGAAAATTTTCCCCTAATTTCATGACAGATGGAACTATCATCAGCCACTTCTTTTTGTCCAGCCTGGATATTCCAGCTCAACCTATCATAGCACTCCTAACAGCAAATGCTTAATGACAGGACATACCCACTCTCCTAAAAATACCTAATTTAGTCTGTCACTCAGTATAGTGTAAAACGAACTAAATGGTGTGACAAGAAGTTTAAAATGAGTGTCCAGTGAGAGATGCAGACGTGAGGCTGAAGCTAGCAGCTGGGACATTCTGTGACCTGAACTTTGAATTTTTTTTTTAATTCTTAATTTTGCACACATATATACTCCGTGTTGATTTCAGCACATAAATGAGAGGTTCATCTGTCCTGGGTCCAGCTGGGATAGGG
>NW_010098933.1:0-11515 GCF_000699245.1 Pterocles gutturalis
GTGAGGAGCCGGGTCGCCTGCCCAGAGGCTTCGGTGTGCCCCGCTGATTTCGGCGTGTTCCCGTGTTGGGTCTGTCGCACGGGAGCAGGGCTGTGGCCGTGGGCTGCTCGCCCCGGTCTGCCAAGGGGACAAGGGTGGTGTGGCCGCAGTGTTGAGTGGGTCTGCTCCTCGCTGAGAGCTTCAGCACGCTAGAAATATAAACTTTGAACGCTGGGCCATGGTCACGTTTCCTGGAGACGGAGTAAATATAATAGAGCTTAAATAAATATAGCTAGTGTTCCTGTAACTGCCTACATTTCTCTCATTCCCCCCTGTTCTCCCATCGCCGCGTTTCAGATGGTGATGGCTCGCTTTTTTTGTAGCCCAGCTAATACTCGGCACTATTAGACAGCATTCCCAGCCCCACTGTTCATTTGCAGTTTCCTTTGGCCTCCTCGTGCATTTTTCCTTAGGCAATACCGCCTGCGGTTCACGTGGGGTTCAGTCCAGTCTAGCAGTCAGCAGGTGAGATCTCAGTCGAAGGTGAACCGCGAGGCTTCTGAGGCCGGTTTTGCCAGCCCTGGTATGAAGATCTGTGGTGTCTCTCAGCATCAGTGGTGTCCTTGCTGGCTCTTTCAGCTCTTCTGCTTTCAATCTGTTCTTTCCTCAGTACCTCATTGAAGAGGTTCACTTTAAAAGAAAGTTGGCTTTCCAGTCGTAAGCAAGCTTCCCTGGTAGCTGTGAGAACGTTTTCTAAATAGCTGCTCTTGATTGCTTTCAGTGAGTGTGGAAGAGACCAGAAATACAACATTTGCTTCTTGCGATAAAAGCTCTGTTGAGGAATATGGCTATTGACTGTTATTCTCTTGCCAGAGCATCACCTGATCTATAGGATTGCTTGGACAGAAGAGGCTGCTCTGAATCCTCAAGAAAAACAAAACAAAACATTTTGAAGGTCACAGCTTTTATAGTGCAGTGGTAGAAAGTAAGGAAAGGAATTGTTCTCCTGGTAGCTATCAGGGTAACATAGCTCCTCAGCATTAGGTAAGGTTTTGGCTTTGGTATTTGTGCTGCTCCCTGGCTTGCATACCTCCCTTGCCTTCTTTTAGTGGTTTCTTGCCCAGGTTCGGTACATTGCTGTAGTCCAAATGGGACATAAATTGTCAAACAACTCCCTTTGCCTGGGAAGGGGTCGGGAGCACTAACGCAGTCCGTTTAGCTGCAGGCTTGCTCTGATTAGGAGACCCAGAAGAACAAGTAGACAGTGGACTGTCCCGACAAAACGTGAGCTAATTGTTTAAAATGGAATGCTGCACCACCACTGTAAGGTATTTGCTGCTCTTGCTGTTGAGCCATAACCATCATCTTGTGTAAGTCGTTAACTATGCACATAACCAGCTCTTTGCCTGCAGGGCATTGGGGCAGGTTGATGGTGGTGGTTCTGAGACTTGTAACTCCCTCTGATACGGAGGTGTGGTGGTCATCCCATGAAACGTGGAAACGGCACAGCTCTGAGTGGTCTGAAAACAACAGGAACCCCTGAATGTGCAGAAGTCTGGGAAAGTGAGTATAAATGTGTATTTTTGCATCCACTGGTACTTCAAATGCTTACAAAGTCCAACAGTTTGCTGGACTTCGGGTGTATGTTGTCCTAGCAGCATTGGTTGTGAATATGGCTTTAATGTGTGTGTGGTGGGATAGTTTCAATAAATGACTTTTGTATCTGTGTTAGGGGGTTGCTGGCGTTCTTATTGGAGTTTTTCAACTCACAGAGCTAAAGTCTTGGTTTCTTGTATAGTGCATGTTCACATTGCTTAGGTGATCCTTCAGAGAACAGCCGACTCGCTGTATTTCTGAATCAATAGCTTCTTTACTTCACAGAAAATGTGTGCAGGATATGCATGTGTATAAAATTCATGCATATGTATCATTTTTTATGTTCCGTACTTTTTCCAGAATAATAAATTCATTCTGAAAATAGTTCAGATACAGTAAAAGGTCAGTGAAGTAGGTACGTAATCTAAATTCCACTCAATAACATGGTTTCTTCACATGTCGTACTCTTTCCTTTGGTGGCTGAGGTTGCTTAGGTAGTCTTGATTGCATTAAATGGCTCTTTTGCTCTGCAGTTCTGTTGTAGTGAACCTGAAGCAAATTTTATGTCTTGAGTTACTTGCTGCCCTGTGTCATTGTGCCAGGGGAATGGGCAGGAGCAGATGCAGCATAGTCTGTACAGAAGCAGCGCTCATCCCTCTTGCTGTTTTTAAATCCTTGGGGACCTGTGGTGGGTAATCTTTAGACCTTACACACACACACAGACCTGCCACATGCTGCTGTGGTTTTGGCTGGAGTGGAAGTGGAACCAAGCAGGGGAAAGAAAAGATAGGTGGCTCTTTGGTTTCCAGCAAAATCACAGGGGGGTGCCCCTTGTGCCGCAGGTGAAGGCTGGCTTTCCTCAGCTTTTTACAGCCTTCCTTCTGTGGGCAGCAGTAGAAGTGCTGCTCAGCTGCTGCCCTCCCACTGCCCTTCCGGGAAGCTGGCAGCTCTCTCCTCCTCCTGGGGCCACTTGGAAATGCTTTCTGAAAGCCTCTAGAAAAATAAAGGTGCTCGCAACTAATCCAGTGTAGTCCTTGCTCTGCCATAATTTGCGGCGTGTATCAGTTCTGCCTGAAAATTATTAAGATTTAGATTTGGTTAGCTCATGGGGGTAACAAACTATGTGACTTACATTTTTGTCCCTTTTTTTAAGACCAAAGTTTCTTCACCTCTCTTTTCTAAGGTGACTACTAGTAGCTGTTACTACCATAGCATAGTTTTGTGAGCAACCACCGTTTAAGTAACTCTAACCTCCTGCTTTCAAGGAAAACTAATGAATTTGGAAAGGACTCTTGTCTAAAGTGCATAAGGGGTGGAGAAACCACCTCCCCCAAAAAATAAATGGGCAGGGCCAGCTTTTGGCGTAAGAACCAAGATATTAGCTAGCTAGGAAATAGTGGAAAATACTGTTTGCTGTGACCTGTGGTAAGTCAGAGAAGTGGCATTTTCTCTGTTAATCAAGGGGAGAGTCAACCCCAAAGTTCCCATGAGGGTATAAGAGACTGGTACTTTACACCTGGCTTTTGTGGAGCAATACTTGTCTTCATGCCTCGCCATCTCATTGTCTTGATTTTGAGGGTCATCTGGATCCTGTATTCAGGGTTTTTTGCTGAATGTTGCAGACACAAAATTTGAGTCATAACTTCAACTTCAGCATGTGCTAAGCTCTGCGTTCAATCTTAAACACTGTATTTTATGTTTCCCTCTGTTTTTGTTGGCTTGACCCGAATATTGTTAGTTTCAAATATAAGCCAGCCATCGCTCCACTGAGAAGGGAAGAGCACAGCCTGATGGTTGAGGGCACTGCATTGCCGCATCTGCTGACTCCATAAGTGCCCGCTGAGTGCCTGCCTGGCTGTGGGTGCCCCCAGAGCTGCAGCAGCTCGAGATGTGGGGAAGCTCCTGGTGTATAGCTGTAGCAGGCATTGCAGCTGGGTAAAGCTGAGCTGGCTGGGATGCTCCTGGAAAAAAGCACAAGCAGTGCAGGAATCCCCGCATTCTGGGAAGCCACACAGTACTGGACATCAGTTCAGCGGCCCCCAAACAGAGGACAAGGTGGGGTTTTGGGTGTAAGTTGGGAGAAGCATTTTGTATTTCATATGGACCAGCAAAGTGAATTATTACAGCTTGCTGCATTTTGAACATCTGCGTTTCTGTTCAAGATTACAGTCCTTTAACCAAATCTTTTCAGCCCTAGTATTTAAAATGGAACTTTTAAATGGAACTTTTCAAACACACAAAAGCTAAGAAAAAAATTGCTCTGTATCTGGAACTTTCATCACTGACTGATTAATTTTCCCCTTCTTAAATATAAGTAGTTTCAGATTTGTCTTGCTAGGAGATTCTTTGGGGCCACTTTGTATAATTTAGTTAGCAGATAAAGTAGGCATAGGTGTTTCTGCTCTCATTAGCCTCATTTCCTTTGGCTATGAGGAACAACTTTTAATACTCAGCAGGAGATGTTATATTACCTGAAAAGATATTTATCAAATTTTATCTGAACTCTAAGACTCCTGAAAATGAGCGTATGAGGTACCTACTGACAACTCAGCCTATGGGGGTAATGCATCAAAATTGTCTTTTGTAGCCTCAAGTCACTGTCTTGATACACTCACAAGTTTTGGTCCAGTTGCCCTCAGCTGCTGTTTCTACTTGAGGATCACAACATACAAAACTTTTGAAACCACCATGTGCAAGTAGTGCAAGCCAAGGGACTGCTCTGGACATGCCACCTTGACCTGTGCCCAGGTCGTGCCAGCATCCTCCCCCTCTCTCACTCTCCGCCTGCCCTGTCCAAACTCTACCTGCTGTTTCCCTTGCTGATCTTGTCAAACATCAGGGATGTATTACAATTTCTTGAGTAAGGTGGTAAGTACCGTTTCTGCACAACGTGGCTGTAAAATGTCTAATGTTCTGTGATGGCAAACACTCTGCCCACACACCAGAGTGGTGATGGAAGTCAGATTTTACACCAGAAGTGTGGTTGGTGGTTGGGTTTTTTTTTTTTTTTTTTTTAACATGCAGATATTTTATATTGAATAACACAATGAGCTACTCTGGAAGGGACAGTTTGAGTCAGTCTTGTGCCAGAGAGATCCTTGACAGCCAGCTGCAACTGCCAGGTCCTGAGGAAGGCTTCCAGAAACTCAGAAGACTAACTGGGAGTCAAGCCCTCTCAAAAGTTAGCTTGAAGTTCTTCAAATCTGCTCGTATTTGTAGCGGGGGAAAAGCAGAAATGTGATTTTTAGAAGTGAAAGGTAACACTTTCATATTCTTAGAAGTCCAGCATCTGTTTTTTCCAGAAACATTACAGTGATCACACACGCACACACACACACAAAAATAAATCCTGGAAGCCGCCACCCTGGAAATTGTAGACTGTCAGTGAGACTTGAGTTACAAACACAGGATGCTTTGAGTTCAGCTTGCAGGGGCTGCTGCCGTGAGCTTTCCCTGCGTGCTGTGATGGCCTGAGAGCAGACCTGTGCGGGGAAGAAAGCCTAATTTAAGATGCAGGAGCTGGTTTTTTTTGGCTCCCTGCCGCACTGAGGCTGTTGCGTGATCCCCCTTTCCTCGCCCTGCGCAGCAGAGCAAGGGCCATGGGGTGCCTGCAGGTAGGTCAGAGTCCTGGCTTGTGGTCCAGCCCCAAGGCTGGGCTGTGGAAACAGCTGCAGCCAGACTGGGATGGAGCGGGAGAGCCGCGTGCAGCAGGATGTGAGCAATCCCCTGCGCAAGAGAGGGGCAAAAGTTATGACTCCACGCAGCCTTTGGCAACCAGCTTCGGCAGCTCTTCCCCTTCCCAGGTCCCATGGAGCTGAGCCCCTCTCCTGGCCCTGCATTCATCTCCTGCAGGCCCCAGCGCTGCCCAGAGCACCGCATGGGTGTATGTGCATAAAGAGGGAGCAACGAGAAAACAACTGCCGCTGCAGCATGATTTCCAGCTAATCACACCCCAGTCCTTTGTTCAGGAAAACAATGTGATTCAGGTTTCTTCTGTGGTCTTTTAACTTCCCTGTGCATGGAGTTCCTGTAATGTGCAAGTTACAGCCACAGGATTACGGAGCTCTGAAATCCTCCCACATTAAGTGCATAACATTTATTTAAAAAATAAAATCAAGCACTAGCAGTGACCACAGCCTGTCTGCTTGAGTAGGGCAGTTGCTGGCGTGGCAGAGTACTTGCTGCTGTTGGGTGCCCTGGCTTTTGGTACACCTGTGCAGTCCGTGATTTTTATTTCCTTCATTTTGTTTGTGCTTCCTGGCTTTTCGTGCGTGGTGGATGCAGTTTCGTGCTGTTTCCCCCAGTGAGGGAAGCTGCTGGCGAGCTGCAGGCTGGTGGGGAGTGGTGATGGTGATTCATATCAAAGGCTAAACCCGAAATGTGCACGAACAATGTCTGCGTTAAGCCCTGTTGCCACCTGTACGTTTTATCTCGGTGCATTCTTTCTACTGAAGTTGCAGCACCCTCTTCTGCTGTTTTATAGGTGCTGTAAACTGCAATCAAATTGCCTTCTAATCTTGCTGATAAAATTAACGAAATTAATCGTCTGAGCTGCATAAGATGTTTTCCCTGCAGTCATTTGTGTGTGTATGGGTATGCCGCTGCCCCTTGGATCTTGTTGGCAGGAGAGGGGTTTTTAATTTCCTTCATGGCACCTGGCCTCTGCCGGGTGCAGGTAGGTAAGCCTCATCTCGCTCAATGCTCCGCTTTTAAATCCAGCAGTAAATTGCTTTGATTTTTCAAGCTGCAGAATTGGTCTGGGAGCTCCTAGGGATTTGTGTCTCCTTACCAGGTGCTGCTTGGCATGGGCATATTTCATCCCGCCTTTGCTCACTGCTGGTTTGTCTCCCAGCTTGGTCAGCAGCCATGTTACGTGGGGCGGCTGGAAGCAGCTTAGGGCAGCGGTTTGCATTTCTGCCTGGCAGCAGCTCAGCCATCCTGTCCTGTGTTTAAAAGTAGAAGTTTGTGAATAAGATGTGTTGTTTCTGAGGTCCTGCAGCAGTAAACTTAATATTTAAGGACTGTAGGGTGTGACTTCCTGCAGTAAAGGCTATAGAAGATAATAATCTTCTCATGGTTTTGAACTCTGCTTAACTGAGTGGGAAGTATTTTGCGTCTTTTTACTAAACATTGATTTCTGAGGCTTTTTTTCTGAACTCCAATGTTAAGGTACAGAAAGTCCATATAGCTCCATATGCATCTTTGCCCTAGGGAAGAATGCCAATAATGAGCCTGCCTTGTTTTGAAGTCTTAAGAATATCGCTGTTGTTCAAACGAAGAAGGATTTGCACTACTCTAGTATATACTGAATATATGTCGAACAAGCATGCAGGAGGTTTTATGGGTGTTTTTTTCAGGCTCACCCTGCTCACTCACCATAGCAGAGACAACACCTTTCAGCAGCTTCCTCTGCTGTTGCAGGAACATCGACATCTTAGTGGAGCATCTTCCAGCACCAGAATCAGTCGGTTCAGGTGGGACGGGTGGGTTGTCCCATCCCCACTCATCCTCTAGTCTAAATTCTCATACACAGTCTGTTTGCAGTCCAAATTCATCTTTTTCTGTAGCTGTTGTCTAAAACGTACCAATACGGAACAGAGAAATTGCTTTCAATTGATTTCTTAAATTCCTTTGTACTTCAAAAGTTGCTGCTTAGTCTCAAGATCGCATTGTTGCACTGTTTCAATTTGACTGATGTTTAAAACAGCTAAGTGAGTAATTCTGTGTTTAAACATCAGCTGCAGTGAGATCACAAAAAAACAAGACTAAAGGCTAGATTCCCCTGAAGATGTTTATGGTAATTTTGCTCATGTGAATAATTCCTTTGGCTTCAGTTGCATTCTCTTCTAAGGTAACTGCTCTTATACGTGGGATGCTGTGATCCTGTAGAAAGGAGGAGTGGCATTAAAAACTTTGATTTTGAAAGAATGTTGTTTCAGTAATGAAATATTGTATTGAGGCTTTAGGCTGTCATAAATAACCAGTGCATCAACACATTGTTAATATGCTTTTTAAAATGTAGGAGATCACTAAATTAAAAACAATAAATGAGAAATTCCTTGCTGATATTATGTGACTATGTGAAACCATTTTTGGTGAGAGAATGTTTGAAAAAAAAAAAATACATCTATATTTGTTCTTGAACAGGTTTGCATCTTTGAGTGTTCCAGAAAAAGTTATGAATGTAACCTTACTTGATACCTGCAGCAAAAGCAGTAATAGTTTGGGTATTACTTCATGGAGTAGCATACTTGTTTTCCCGGTGGATACTACCCTGATTCCTGTTTCTTAATAGCTGCTGAATTGTCACAGCTTTTGAAGTGTCAGAGAACTTGGTTGCAGTGTTTTACAAAAAGATGCTTTCTGTACATAAGTTCAAAAAAAGGATTTGTTTTATGCCAAGGGAAGGAGGCATATTTGACAGCTTTGTGTTGTGTATAAACTGCACTTACTGCTTTTTCCAGTTGCAGCATGTATGTCCTTTTTTCCTAAACTATTTTTTTAATTCTGATGATTGGTTGCTAGTCTAATTTATTTTATAATTTTAAATGAGGAATTCAAAAGTGTTATAGATATTGTGGTTTGGAGTTGTGCTGTTATTAATTCAGTCTGATAAATTAAGGTAGGTGCCATCACAGATCTCAAAGTAATTCTTCATATTTAGACAGAAAAAACTAGTTCCAGAGAAAAACCCATTTCTGTAGTTGTGCTGTTGAAGTGAGTTTATAGTTTACAGCAGAGACTCGTCCCCTTTGTGTGTGAAAAGACATGTCTTCTCTTGCAGGCTAACACTATAGTTTTCTGGGGTCAGGAGCAAAATCTGCCATGAAGGCACCCTTTCCCCATGTTCCCTGGGAGAATGGGAGAAGAGGAAGAGTGGGACCAAAGCCCTGGTAGCTGTTCAGGGTTGGTCTCAAACTGGAGGCACCTTTTCCTTTGGAAACTGGTGGTGGCAGTTGGAAGTGGGAAGGACCCCTAGTTGAAGAAGAAGGTATAGAAAAATACCCTTATGGACAAATTCTAGAAATTAAATACAACCAACCAAAAAATCGCAATCAGCTGCGTTTTCTCTGCAGCCGGAGCGTGTTGGCACTCACCTGTGTCACAGCAGAGGAATGCGTGCACAGTTCAGTCTGGATTAAGGGTTTCTTCTGGCTGCTCACCTTAATCTGGGGTTGAGAAGCTGAAGCAAGTCTATTTTAATTAGCAAAAAACCTAGTGCCTCTGGTGCTTAAGGAGGGTATACATCAGTTAGCAAAAAACAGTGGCTGAGTCTGCATGAAAAATACACTGTGTTTTGAGTTTCTGGTTTGACCTCTCTCTGAAATGTCTTGACACAGCCTGAATCAGGATGTAAACGGAGAGAAAATGAGCTGAGCAATGCAGTTGGCTTTCCACCTCTGAGCAGTGCTATTTCCTGAGCCAGCGTTAAAATTGGAAGAACAGATGACGCTGGATTTAACATACCTGGTTTCTGTCGTGTGGACATGTGCAATTGAGATACCTCGGCAGCCTACTTGTGTTTTTTAACACCAGAAAAGTAAAATAAATAGGAAAGTAAATATGTAAAGATTGTAAGTAGTGGTTTTTGTCCTGTCCTTGCAGCTGACTGTGAGTGCCTCCGGATAGCTGCCTTGTGTTTGGGTCGTTCTTGCAGTGACAGCTGTAGAGTTGGAGTCGCAGGACCCCTGCTACCTGCTCAGCCAAGGAGGCCTTCGCTGCCTTCAGGGAAGGAGATCTGAATTGCTTAAAGAGAGCCCTGAAATCTTTCTCCTTTCTCAAAGAGCTTAGGACTATTTGTTTGGCCACTGAAAATTTGAGCTGGATGCGCTTCTCAGTGCATTTCTCCTAAGGAAGCTTTCAAAGGGCTGGCAGACTACCTCTGAGAAACTAGAGATGCTGCTGCATACAGGTGAGATGCAGTCTACGTAATGAAGTTAGTTATCACATCTCTGATTCTATTCTCATTGTATGAATAAACCCTTGAAACATTTTTATCTGAGCTTTAAAAAGCTAGTGTTTTCAGAAAGTCCTAAACGTCCAGTGTGACCTGTTCTTCAAATGGGTTTGAAGTACCTGGGAGAAATATAGAATCATAGAGTCACAGAATGTTTTGAGTTGTAAGGGACCTTAAAGCTCACCGAGTCCCGCCCCCTGCCATGGGCAGGGACACCTCCCACTAGCCCAGGTTGCTCAAAGCCTCATCCAGCCTGGCCTTGAACCCCTCCAGGGATGGGGCATCCATCACATTAGGTGTGTTTCCTAACTTTTTGGGGTGAGTAAACTCACTAGGTCATTTTTAGAGATACAGCTGCTCAGGAGTTGCTTGATTTCCATCTCCATGTCCTGTTTTCAGCAACCAGAGCGGCTGGTGCCCAAGACCAAAGTTGCTGAAGTCAACAAGGCAGAGGAGGTGGTGGGGAGGCAAGTTGGCCAAAGCTCTTTTCCCGGCTCCTTCATTTGTGCAACTCCTCTGAAAGACAGCTTTTCTGTGAGAAACTGGATGTGGCAGCGCATATAACACATATAGCGTGTATAAATATATATATATTATAACTTTAAATAAAGCAATGCTCATGTAGAATGAGAATTATCAAAAACTTATTTTTTAAAAAAAATTTATTTTTTTTTGTGGATGTTGCCACAGATACTGGAATTTCTCCTCACACGTAGTTTAGATCTCGTATTTCAGGGGTTTGGAAGAGTTGTTGTTGTGGATATGGGGCTACTAGATTGGGAAAATATGAAAGGAAACAGTAAATCATCATGCTGTGAATAGTGTATTCCCAGTCGGTGGGCTTGACTAGAGTTCATGGCAGCGTGGGAAGCTGGCTCCAGTTGACACTGCATTGAGCTTTCGAGGCATTTTTGCTACTTCATGCTAAGACCAAAATATTATTGGCATATTCTTCTGGATTATTGGAAAATGCCACCGTGAAGTGCTAGGAAACTGAAATATCTTTGACAAAAACCCCAAGATTGAATTAATGCCATCTTCTAGTCTACGGACTTTAAATATTGTGTCAGATTCCTTCTTGTCTAACTTGTCTGAAGCAGTTTAAGGTACGACATCCGCACCCGTCAGTTTTATTGTCCGTGCCTGTGCTGTTCAAGCTGTAGAATTTACATGTGCTGAAAGTTTTTGTAGGGTGCCAGCACCCTCTCGTGGGCAGTGCAGATCTCACAGCAGAGATTCTGTCTTTTCAAGCTGCAAATAACAAAATCCTTCACAGGTACAGGTGGTGTCCCTGCTCGGATCGGTTGCGTGGTTTTGCAGAACGTAGCTCCTTGACTGAAATACTCTGTTGCTTTGGAAATAGCTTCTGTGATTTGCTGAACCATTTCAGAATAGTTGATAAAGTCATATAAATATTTTCTTATAACTAGGAGGCTATTTGTAGAAATAAACCCATCTGTTCCTGATTGAACAGCTGTGCAGTTAATATGTATTTGTGGAAATAAAATTTCTTGTAGCATTAGTCCTTCCTCCTGTCGGGTATCCTCCTTACCCTGCAGCTGCTGTTTCGTTCCTGCCCTGCGGCTGGTAGTTGAGGGATTTTCCAGTTTTGCAGGCACTTCGCGAGACTGCAAGCTGATGCCAGTAGTATCAAGAAACTGGTGTTTGAAAAGGGGGTTGGAGTGTGAGGTGTTGTTTATGTGCATTAAAATTAATCACTTAAATTTAACAATTAAATTAAAAAAAAATCTAGCAAGACGACAACTTTAGATTTGCTTGCAGGATAGGTTGGCTGTGATAACACAGAGGTTGATTTTAGTTTTAAGCCATTATTGGCCAAATTTTTTGCTGACTGTTTCTGATAGAAGGTGCACAGATTGCAGATTGGGTCCTGCTACATAACTGCTTGTACCTCTGGGATGTTTCTCCTGGTCCCAAGTACTAAGCAGCCTCGGTCCTTCAGTCCTGATTTTTTTTTTTTTT
>NW_010098933.1:11530-30968 GCF_000699245.1 Pterocles gutturalis
AATTGGCTCTTTGACTGTGGATATGCAATATGGACTATTTATTCTTAGAGAATCAGAAATTTGTCCCTTTTAAAGGTCAGGAGTTGCCATTTGTAATGCACTTAAATTTGCAAAAGAAAAAAAAAAATGCTAACTGTGTTTCCTCTCTTTACAGGTTGCAGAATCAGCATGTGTCTCCAATAGTTAAAAAGGTAAGCAGACCGTATTTGTAAATACCTAGCGAGATTCTTTGTTTTCTGATTGATGCATTCAGGTCATGACTTGGGGGACAGAATTCATCTTAAAGTATTTAGAGAGGCGTTTAAAACTTTATTGTTTTATATGTGACTTTTATTTATGTTTCTACACTAAACCCCTTCAAAGATATTGAATCAGTAGTTTGAAAATGGGGAAAATATTGTTAAGAAATATCGAACTGTATCAAGTTGGTGTACCTGTTACAAAAAGTTACCCTTCTGATTGCAAATTTGTATCCAAGCCATATTAAGAAAATAAATAGGCAAAGCTGGCATGTAGGGCTTGAGAGTTGGAGTGTTTGAGCCGAGCGTGATGACTGATTGTGGTGGGAAAGGAAGAAATATGTCCAGTTTATAGCTCTGTCTCCTAGTGCCAAACATCACCCTACCTGCATTATGTTTTTTTCTTTTAATAAAATACAGACTTTTTTAACCTCCTTTTAAACAGTTTCAGATTTTTCTTGTAATTAGCTATTCTTTTCCTTAGCACCACTGGGTAGCTGCATCTATTGTGTTTTAATTGATGAAAATAATGATGTTACTCACTGGGAGATCTGGGCTGCTCAGTTTTCTTCTCTGAATGATTCCCACTTTTTCTTTGGAAGCACATTTTAAATACATTTTGGACTGACATGGGTATTTGAGGAGTCATTCAGAAATAATATATGTTAAAAATTTGGTGTTCAGTCCTCAAAGGTCTGAAGGATAAGAGGTATAATAAGTAATGGTACCTAAACCAAAACTTTGTAGTACATATATATTCCAAAATATTTTGCTGCAGAGTAAGTTTGCAAACATTGTAATTTATTTCTAAATTGGAGCTGGGCTGTAGACTTCCTTGGCCAAGGGAGCAATAGATGTAAAATCAATTATTTATGTAGTGTAACAGTAGATGGTGCTGTTGGAGCGGATTTAATCACCTGAGGAGTTGAACTGCAAGCTGAGGCATATGGTGTCAGGGCTCTTGGGTTTCCTTTGTGTGTTGAGATTTGCTGTGCCGAGCAAATGGCTCCGGCTGTAATTAGCCTATACACATTCTAGCGGTTGCTGCTAATTGATATTCATTCTTGCTGCAGTACACAAAACTCGAAGGAAAACTTGCTGTTGGCCTGTAATGCCATTCTCGTGCTTGAAAGGTACATGTGGGGAAAAACAAATCACTAAGAGTGCTTATAAAATATGGGGTGTGACTACTTCTTCAAAGAGTGTATAAAGTAAGCTGATAATAGCTCCAGATCTGTAAGTAAATGGGATTTGAAAGGATGTTTTTGGTGTGCAGAGATTTTCATGCAATATATTTATTAAAAAAAAAAAAGAAGTAGTAGAGAGTTTCTTTTGTGTTCTGTGATCAAAGTCTTTTTGTCCTCTTTCTCCTTTCCCCAGCAGCTTTCCAACTTCTCCGATTTGAAGTGAGTCTGGTGACTACCTAAAGATATGATAGATTATGCTGATGAGTTTTGTGAAGAGTGCTGGGTGAAGGAGGCACTTGCTAAGTGCCATGTCTGGCAGAAGGGCTGCAGCATGGCCTCAAGAACCTCGATGGGAAGGGACTAGAGATGCCACAGCTCCAGGGTCTCCAGGTGGAATTCACAAATACTTAGCCATAAAAACCCGTCTATCATAAGCCATAGGTCCACAGAAACCTAGGCTGGCCTTGTTCCGGTGATCTGGGTGGTAGAGGAGAGAATGGAGAAGTTACTGAACTCTTCCATCAGTCTTGCTGTGCAGCCTCTGGTCTCACGTAGGTGAGTTTGTCTCTGGGGTTTTAATGGAGGATGCCTTCATTGTTCAGTGTCTCTGCATTCCTAATTCAGTGATGTGGGTGAGATTAAAGTACTCAAGATGTGTAGGATTGGAACTGAATTCCCCCTGGAAATGGATTTTTTTTTCTGGAGACAAGGCAGTCCAGTTTCTCCTTGATGCCTCTGGAGGCATTGAATCTCGTGAAATACAAGATGTTCTGGGATTTACTGCTTCCAAGGTACACGTTTAAACTGAATGCCGTGGTTTTGTTCTGGTGTCTCGCATTTGCCTCCTTGCATTCAGCTTTTAACCCGCTTTGTTCTAGTCATGAGACTTTGCAATATATTTTCAGATATTGAATATTGAATGTCATGAATACTACAAATGGCATATTTTTCTTTTCCTACAAGCATCGTTAGTGTGCCAACTGCAAATTAATGCAGTGGGTCGCTAAGTTTCTCTCCCAAATGCATTGTGCACATTCTTTAGTTAGTAGTCAGATTTTAGAGACTTTTTTTTCTCTATTGAAAGCTGTCATTCTTCAAAGTAAAATTATCTCAGATCATCTTCCTGATTGTCATACCCCAGAGGCACTTTGTGTTGGGGAGCAGTGGTCAGTAGAGTAGGAGCAGCTTTGGAGAGCAGAACTTAGGATGAGCCGGACGAATCTTATTTTTTCAGGCTTCACACCAGGTCCTGTGAACGAAATCTCTGCCAGGTTAGGCCAGACAAATTAATTGTTGAAGGCAAGAATAACTTTTGAATTTTCAATACCTAATGCAGCAATTCCCTGGACAAGGAAGGAGAAATACGCATTGTTCCCTACATCTTTCTTGCCTGTGATGAGAACAAGGTGGTGAAAATTTCAACAGCAGGAAGAATTATGTTAAAGAGCTCAGTGGTTTCTCTGCTTTTTTGCTTTTTACAAAGCATGCTGTTTGTTCAAGGGAGCAAACTGAATTCCCATTCTCCTAGAGAGTAGGATTTTCCCTTTTTCTCTCTGTGTATCGGGGTGCTTTTCCTTGTTGCCCCAAGGAATGCTGGCTTGGGGAGTCGGTCTTAGATGATGATGGGACTAATTTCCTCCTGGGCTTCTTGATGGTGGTGAACACATGGTAGCATGACCATGGCATTGGTGGCTTGTTCCACTGTGGCAGGTTCATCTTGGTAGATTGTGTAAACTGAGCGTGAATGGTCCTGTTGATATTTCTTCAAGCTCAATGTTGTAGCATCGATTAACATAGATGCTGAAATAGGACTCCAGCTCCTTCGAAGTAAGCGGGGAAGTTTGCAGCCCTTAGCACTTAGGCTTCCTGCAGAAATAATTTCAGTCAACAAGGTCACTCCAGCTCAGAAGGTTTCCATCACAGTCTGGAGATGAAAAAGCTGGTACCTAGAATCTGGAAAACAAGTGCCAGCAGAGAGAGCAGGAGACGGAGAGGTAGGACTCCTAGTTAGCAGGTCAGCCAATCCCGGTGATGAGCTTGAGCACGCTGGTTTTGGTTAGTGAAGTACTGCTGATTCAAGATGCTGGTGGCAATGTTTTTCCAATAATGCCACACGGGCAAGTTGTCAAAATATGATGGTCCGTGTAAGTCATCTACCAGAGTTTATCCAGATTTGATTGTGTGCTGTCTTCCAAAGAGCCAAGGCCTGGTATAAGGAGAAATGAAGGTCTGAGAGCAGGTGGAGGTGACTTGTCAGAGAAGTCTCCTTACTCTAGTAACACCGAAGAAACCCGTGGAGCTTGCACCTGCAAACGTTCCCTGCTGGAAGATGTTTTCTGTCCTGTGAGGTTTAATCTGCAACCCCCAGTCTGTGCTGCTGATCTGCAAGATGAGATATGTCTGGTTGGTTGCTCAAATTGGGGAAACGGGATAATATCACAGTTTGCCATAGTATCATATGCTGCTTTTTTATTTTATAAAAAGGCTGGAAGATGCTGCAGTTAATGTTGACGTTGGGAAGTCTTTCAGTAGCACCTGGCGCACAAACCCTCCTATGGTAAATGTGCAACTAAAACATTGTTCTTTGAGATTAGCGTTTTGGGTATTCCTGCTATTCACAAATATATTTTGGGCATTTCCAGGCAATGTATGAAATACATAACCAAGAACATGAGAAACAATTATAAAGGATGCTGAAGGCATCTTGGTTTCATGCACTAGAGTGTATAAACATTCCCTGGCTTATGTCTCTCCTTGTTTCTGGGATACGTGTAAGGCTGAAACCTCACCAAAGACCTGCCCTCTTTTTTTTAATAACAAAATAAAAATAAATTTGCCTTTCCACACCTAGTAGTGACAATGTCTTCAATATTGCCCTTTAAGGAAGACTGTGTTTTCTTGCCCCTTTCACTTAGCGAAGGGTTAACCGTCACATGTGCCTCCTGCCGAGGGTAGGGAGGAGTGAGTTTGTTCATCTTTGTTCATCGGGCTGTGCATCGGCGCATCTCGCCCTTTGAGGAACGAGCCTCTGGTGGGTGAAGAGAGAGCAAGGCAATCCAGGGGTAACCCTCCTTTTGGGAATACATCCCTGCCTCGTTCGGAGGGGGCGAGGGGACGCAGCCGGCTGGCTAGCGGGGCTGACAGGGGTGGACCGTAGGTGCGTGCATGGCATCTCTTCTGGCTGCAGTGCTCAGCATGGGGACCCTCTTCAGCGCGGCCCCGCAGCGTTGTAAACGGAGGCGGAAGAAACGATCGGAGAGGAAAGGTAGAGTTTTAATTGCTGTACAGTCGAAACAAAGTACTGCAGGGGGGGGGGTCATAAATGTAGAATTTTTCAGGTGAGGGTTGAACCTTCCTTGCTAAGTACAACTTCAGTGTTTTCTGTTTGGATTCCTAGAGTGAAAGAAATACTTTGAACAGAATCCTTCAGTGTCTCCCAGCATTTTATTTCACTTAGCTTTCAAAGTTTGTAATGAGAGTACTTAACAAATATGAAACTTCTCTAAAGCTGCAGCTTTCTCCCTTCTACTCCCTTCTAATAATAGTTTTGTTTTATCTGTCAGATTATGGTTTTTTGCATATATACCATTCTCTGTTTACGTAAAACATTGGGTGAGCACTAAATTTTCCTTTCTCAGTATATCTATTTTTTTCTCTAATTATGAGGATAAACCAAGATAGCTGTTATAAAGGGTCCTTCCAACTTTTTTTGTGTGCGGTGAATACACAGAATATTCAAACAAAAGATACTCAAATTATATATCTTTGCACTCATGGAGTGTGTACATGATATAGCCAACATTTAGTTAAACATCTTTCAAGTAGTCTCTTGGGGAAATAAAAGCAAATACTGTTGTGTCAGCTTGCACATTTTGAAGTACTTCTGGTGTTCTTCCTGTCTTTGGAAATACTCTACGGGAAACAGAGAGCAAAGCCAGGAGAGAGTTAAAAGGGTAAATATACTGTACTTTTCTGTGACTCCACTGCAATTAGCATACATTTAGGTGTTGTTTTCCTGTTTGACATGGCTGGCATGTCATGCATTTAGGAAAGGAAAGGTTTTTGCCATGCTGCTTGTAGTCTAAATATTGCAGGGTGTGCTGCTGTGCAGAATCGCTTGGCTTCGGTGAGTGTATTTAGCTAACAGCTGGACTTTGGTTTGTTGCTCCATGTTAAAAGCAAAAATCCCTGCTACTACACCAGCATAGTACCGTTGAAATCTGAATTTATTTTAGCATTATACCCGAGAAAAAGCAGTTTGTGAAGCCAAGAAGCAGGCTTTCTCCAGTGTCCTACTCCACACATAAAATGCTGTATATGCACTGACCCAAATCAGTTAGCTAATGTTTATGTCAATTCTTCTTATTTTTGAAAGCTCTGCAAATCTCTCAGCAGCAATTAAACTTTTTCCCTTACTCTTACTTGTTTTTTGTTTTTTTTTTCCAAACTTAAAGTTTTTGCAGTGGTCTCAAAGAGTATTGCTCCCATTGTGTCACTTATCCCAGAGCAGGTTTTTAGGAATAAAACTTGAGAATTTACTCACACCTGCAAACACATGGCGTCGGTGGAGCCCTTCTGGGAGTGGTACTTGCTCAGATGCCACCACCGATTACCAAACCTCGATGCTGAAGCAGCGCGGAGACTTTGTGCCTATAAGATCTGAGAGGTTTCTGGGTGTCTGTTGCTAAATGGATTATTTACAGGCAGTGAATAGATTTATTACTGCAGTTTTGCTGCATTATGAAACCTGCTCAAATTAAAATTCGGAAGGTCAAAAGTCAAAAATGTTGTTCTTTCTTCAAAGTGAAATGCTAACTGAATTATTAATGATTTCAGGAGTATTCAAGCATGTCTTGGCAAGAGAGGAAGCTCTTTTCTGTAGCAAGCAGCCTGGGTTCTGAATATTTTTTCTGAAAAAATCTCCCCCCGCCCCAGTTTCTGAAAGCATATATGGGCCCTATTTTCTATGGAAGATCTTTTACAAATATTTTTAATTTTTAATCCTGTACCTCTGGAAGCTAGGTGAAAGATTAAAAAAAAAAAAAATCCATGAACTACAGCGGGACCAAGTTTGGAAGATTAGTCTCCTAATTAGAATGTATAGAAAAAGTGCTGAGAAGTTCATTCTCCC
Organism: Pterocles gutturalis; assembly: GCF_000699245.1. Lineage (NCBI taxonomy): Eukaryota > Metazoa > Chordata > Aves > Pterocliformes > Pteroclidae > Pterocles > Pterocles gutturalis. The sequence goes on from NW_010098933.1 coordinate 18,088, forward strand.
TGTCCCAGCTAAGTGCCGTCTTCTATGTGTTCCATGTACTGTTTGAGTGTTATTTGCTAGGAAAATTTGGATTTCATTAATAAGTGCATCTAATTAATTCTCTTCGAAGTATTTTTGACTTTAAGAGGATGGTTGCTAGAAGTTAGTTGTGATGGAAATGAGTGATGTGTTACTTCTCTAAAATGCACCCAGTCTTCTTGCTGTAGTGATGTGCTTGGCATAGGAGAGTCACAAGGAAAAATACACAACTTCCCAGCATAGCTTCCCAGCCATGGTGCTCTAGAAGAGGCTTCAAGTGTACTTTACTCCTTGCTTTAGGTGTCAAAGTCAAATCCTAGCCTTGGTAGGACAGTCGTAAGTAGGGTCAAGAGTATCAGTCTAAATCAGTTGAGCAGTTGTTTGCTGAGCAAAGGGAGGAGTCTGTGGATGCTTGTGGAGTCCATGAACCAAGAACCTGTGTCTGTTAGTGTACTTAAATATTATGTAGATCTTAGTAATTCTTTTTCTACCTCTTCCCTGCCTGGGAAGATTGTGTACGTATGGCTTTGTACGCAGCGGGAACACGCGTTGTTGAGTTGAAGTGTAGTGATGGGATCATGTAGGTGGTACAATCCAACCCGGTACGCTCTCCTGAACCCTTCCCACCCCACGCAGGGTGAGTTATGGTGCCTGCAGCATGATGTCTAGCGAACCAAATCATGGGAAAGCAGGGTGCAGAGATGCAGGTTTGATAGGCTAAGCTCGGCTGGGCTTGCCTACCTAGAGTCTGTGCTAGGGGACTGCTGCAAAAGAGCAGGTTGGCGAGGAGGGTGACACAGGAGTGATCTGCTGTTGCATTCCTGGGCATTGAAGGGAAGAGCTGAACACTGCTAATTTTTCTCAAGTATATTTTTTTAATAAGGAAAGGATTGGGAAAAAATGTGGTCATTCATTATACACGAAAAATATATTTAGCCTAACTCTTAAACATGTGTGGTTAAACCTTAAAAGGATGCAAACGCTTTGTTAGAAAATGTGGACAGATTGTCATTTGACTGCATTATTTATATACTCTGGCATCACATCTCTTACGTGCCTTACAGGTCTTCTGGCAACTGTCCTTCCTGTCTCTTCATCTTAACTGGTCCTTCCAAAATTTGTTTCACACACTTATTTATCTGCATAATTTCTATTTCTTCTAAACTTCGGTAATGCCACCAACAGTCTACGTTAATTTATACAAGTATTTATGCAACTGGGGTTCTTGTTTACCTATGTCTTTAGCAGACAGGAGCTTGCTTTTCCTCGACTCCAGGCTGGAGGACGAGGCTGTTCAGCTGTGGGGACGTGGTGCTGAGCCCGAACTGATAACCCAGCTCCTCAGGGGGGGCTTATCCCTGGTATGGCAGTGCGAGGCAGCCATCCGGCATTTCTCACTTCTGGCTCGGCTCAGGCAGCTTGCTGATCAGGTCTGTGGTGGTTCAAACGTGAATTGCCCAGGTCTTTTGTCCTTGAGCACTCCGTGGTGCTGCAGGAGTAGCTGGAGCCAGTTTGATGTGCTAAATAAGGTGACAATTATTTACAAGTCCTGTTGATTACAGTCAACTAATTTCTTTTTGTTGCACTAGAGTTGTGCTGATGCTATATAATGCAAATGTGCCCTACAGTAAAATGAATCCTTAGCAGGTCTAGTCCTTCGGTAAGTAACATTGGTTATTTGTTCTCTATTTTTTTTTTTTTCTGGAAGGGGAAAATAGTCTCTTTATACTGTGCTTCAAAAATGGTCACCAAGGCTAAAACAAATGGAAAAATTAAGCCACACCTGAGCCTACCTAGAAGAGCACAAAGACTTGTGTTTGGAGTCAACAGCTGGATAAAAGCTTATCTTAATAAATGCTGAGGCTTTAAGCAACAGCTGAGTAACAGCACAGACCAAGGTGGCTGCTGTGCCGGCTGCCCGGCTCGTACTGCAGGCTTGCATCGTGTTCCTACCATTCCTCCAAGTTCGGACAGCAGCAAGTGTGAGTTTTGAAAACCATGTTAGGACAGTGGTGACACTCTGTCTGGGCTGCGGGGGATGAACACTGTTAGACACCACAGTTCCCAGGGCGATAAATCAAAAGGAGAGCTGACCTCTTCTTATTTTTTCTTCTGATTCAGTCTTGGACCTGATATTTGTGTCAGCTCTCACTCTCCCAAAATCTCCCTGGCCTGGCACAGTGGTAATTGCACTTGACTCTGGTCACAGATAAGAATTTCCCAGCCACCTCCTCAAGCTTTTAACTGTTATTGTTGGATGTATGTGGTGGTGGTGTGGACTTTTCAAAATTGATGTTGAAGCTACCTGTGGTTTTAGGAATGCCTCGACTGCCTTCAAGCCATTAAAGCATTTTATTGTCTTGGAAGTATTTTATTTTACTGCTCCATATGCATTGAAATAAATAATTCTGCAAATAATCTTTATTCAAAAGGAAAATGAATTTTTCAACAACCTTCCAGGTTCTTTCTCTAATAATTAACTAATTTATTTTCAAGGAAAATTTCTTCTGAGCTGATACTCACTAGCTTGGAAAACATAACATCTTTTGTAATACAGTACTTTTTTTACATCTCACCTTTTTTTCAAACATACTTGAAATGCTTGCTTTTTAAACAGGAAATACATTTTGGTTTCAATTCATAGTTAAAAAAATCCTTATTTATCACTTTGTTTTTGTTGTCTTTGCTAATCCGTTCAAGGGAAAGCATATTAAGTCTTTACACTTGCTTCAGTTGTGTTTTAAAAACCCCAAATGTGGTTAGTAAGTACATGATGTACTGTATACAGACATACAATATACAGTATTGTTGAAAACAAGTGAGCATCACAAATTCAGCAGGGCATACAACATGCTGAATGTGATAACACTTTGGAGGTGTTGGAGTTTGGTTCTGATTCCAAAATGCCTCATTGGTCCATTCCCAGTTGTCATGAAACATGCATCATCACGACAAAATAACTGGTGCTTTCATTATAATGCATAAACACTTTTTTTTTTTGTAGCCCACAAAAAATTTTCACTTTTCTTAGACACAGTTTTTATACTTTTCTGGCACAGCTGGATTTTAAATGTGCGTTGACTGAGGTATCTGAGCTGTGTGTCTACGCAGAATGAGTGTTGCTGCTTCTGTTCCTGTAGAAGAATGCTTCCTCCTAGCGGCTGTGTGTAACTGTGTGTAAAACTGTCTGTAATGTACAGAATAGATAATCTGTTTGATGGGGTGGTGATATTAATATGCCAAGAGTTACAGCCTTATTGGTAGTACAGACTTAATTAGGATGGGAGTCAGGCTTTCTTTATGGATGGTGATAGGAAGGCAAATGTAAGCAAAAATTTATAGAGCAAATAAAAGTAGCCTGTTTAGCAAAAGTTCCGCTCGAATTTCTAATCTCTTTAAGAGAAAAAGGCTCATGTGGTTTGCATGATCCTCTCTCCTCTCTCTGTCCATCTGCTTTAGTGAGGACAGTGACCAGGTCCAAGAGAGATGCCCACGCTGGCGCTGCCACAGCAGAAACATGGCATGCTTTGTCGTTAAAAATTGATGAGCCAGGAGTTTCCAGGTCCTACGGGGACCTGGATCAGGCAGGGATGGTATTCTGCCTGGATCAGGCAGGGATGTGATCCTTCCCATCTGACGATAGCCTGCCTTGAGCTGTCGTGTTGCTGGGAGCCCGACTGGTGGCACAGGTCCTGTTGTTCGGAGGACACACCAGGATGATGTCTCTGATTTTCTGAAGCGGTGTCTTCCAAGGTCTGTTGCTTCCCAGCTGGGACTGGGGAAATCTCAACAGCTTGGTGTCCCTAGCTCTTCATTGGTGTAGCACTCCAACAAAAAGCAAAGTAAGGCGCCAGGGCATCCTGTCCTCCCTTCCTCCTGCTGCATGTCCTGTGTGAAAGGAATTGTCTCAAGCTGTAGGTGTTTCTTATGACTTTGTCTGGAAAATAGCTGCTTTCGCTTCCTGATTCTCTCACTCATCCCTTCTTCCACAGTATTTCTGTTGTTTGTCGGTTCTCACTGGTGTTTGTGTACTTGCATGGCTCCAAGCATCCCTGCTCCAGCCCCTGGTGACCATAGATCTAGGGACAGGCAGTACTGCAAGAAGGGCAATAAAACACACACTTGCCAGTGTTAACTAGTATACACATTTGCAATTTCTTATTGGACGTAACAGACTAGCATAGCAACACAATCACCTGCAGTGAAAAGGTTGGTAGTTTTTTCAGCATTAAGCAGTAGAGGTGACTCTGCTGCCCCATTGTTGTAGTTTTACACAACACCACTCAGTACCCTCCCGGTCTCCTGGGGATGGGGGAGAGAATTAAAGGGGTGAAGAGAAAAGAGACTTGTTGAGATAACAACAATTTAATAACTCAACTACAATAATATTGAAAATAATAATGATAATAACAATGATAACAGTACTATATACAAATGTGCAAATGAGTGATACACAGTGAAACCACTCAACAACCTATGACCAAGGCTCAGCCTGTTCCCAGCCAACGATCCTGGAGCAGGGAGAATCTCGAAACCACAATCCCAGAATGGAGATAAGAGCCTGGGTGTCCAAGAGACCACCCTGAGAGAGGGGTGACCCAGAGGGAGACAATCTGGAGCAAGAGAGAGCCCTTCTGGACAGAGCCTCACCTCTCCCCTGACCATGCCGTGCATTATATGGAACAGACCATCGGCCAGTTGGGGTCTCAGTCCTAACCCTGAGGTCGAATCCTGGGCTGGTCACTGGGGCTGTGCTCCCTCCCAGCTTCTCCTGCCCCTGCAGACACGGGCACAGCAGAGAAGCTGGAAAGTCCTTGACTGTCCTGGCAGCAGCTCTGCCCATCAGTGTGTGATCAGCTTCTGCTCAGCACAAACCCAAACAGCCTCACACTGCTGCTGGGAAGAAAGTTAACTCTGTCTCAGCCCAGACCAAGGCGTGTACCCAGGCCAGAAGCGATTGTCTAGGAAGCTCTTTGAATATGCACACATTACCTGGAAAACCGGATTCGTTACGGACCAGCAGAGGTTGTAGTACACAAAGTGAATGATGATGGGCACAGGAGAAGATTGCCACTCTGAAACTCACAGTTTACCTAAAGCTATGGTGCATTTGAGATGGAGTTTACATAGCTATTTTGTACATAATCTTTGGATTAAAAAGAAAAAAAAAAAGAGTTGTGGAAATTCTGTGACTTGTTTTGGATGCTCCTGGGAGTCTTGGGAGAAGTAGTATGTGTGAGTCAAGTAGCTCTATGCTGCTTGAAATTCTGCACTGCTGCTGACAGAAATAGCAAGGAGTTTTACTGCTTGTCTTGCCTTGGCATATTTTTGCAATCTGCTTGATTTCATGCTGTCTGCCTTGTGGGGAATCTGAACAGCTTCATTGTACTTAGAAGTGTGGTTTTGCATCTTTTGTCACCGCCTCTCCTCCCTGTGTTTGCAGAATCCTCTCAGTTACTTAAATCAGTAACTAAGTCTTTGCCTGAGCAAAGACACCCGTTCAGGTCACAAACCCCAGTGGCCATAAACGTTTTGCAATGGTGGGAGGAAATTCAGGATATCTGCAGGCACCTGGGCTTTGCTTTTGCAACACGGTGTGAAGTGGTGACAAACATAGACATCTATTTCTTTCTTTTTCAACTATTAGAGGCATAACATTAATTAGTGTAATGATTGCTAAAGGCACGTTTTACATTTTCAATAGGGGCTGCTTAGCTCCTGCTGTGATAAGTAATCTATAAAGATTGCAAACGGTAGTGTGCTGAGGATTTGTTTAGTTGATGGTAAAAATATTTCATTGTTTTTAGTTACTGAATAACAGTATTTAGCATGGGTGTTAAAGTTGCAGACTTACACGTCCGTATGTATATTTGAATGTCATTCTTCATTTCTCAATATCTGATATTTTTGTACTGCAAGTTCCTTGATGTTTCTGATATACACGTTTAACACGTACATTTGAATCACCTGTGTGCCAGTCCTTGCGGTTTTACAAAAACCTGTTTCTGAAGTGGCGGTTTCACTGGGCAAATAATGCAGTGGCCCTGACCCTAAGTCATCTCCTGGCAGGTCAGCAATGCAGTTTGAGTGCGTTGATAGTGGATCGATGGTTCAGCTTGCTGTTTGGGCTACAAGGGCTGATTAGTGCTGCTTCTGTGGCTGCAGTGCTGGAGGAAGACTTGCCTGTGCATCGCTGCCATGGGTTGTACTGCTGCTGAGCAGTTAGCTGTATTATTTGTTTTTATATTCCTACATAGCTTTCATTCTTGGATGGAATTTGGTTTGTTTGGTTGTTTGTTTTCTTCTTATGTTAGCAAAGATAAAACCAAATTGACTTAAAGCATCAACCATTCTGTGTGATTCTATGATTCTAAAAAAGAACAAAACAACACAGTTCATTATTCTTGGCGTTTAGACCTGGGCTCTGGGTTTGCACTGTACTTTTGCATGCTTTGCATGAGGTGTCTACTAAAATAATAAATAGGGGTGCCTTGGCTAGTTTCTTTTTGTAAAACTTGGTAATTACTTATTATGCACTCTGATTATTGTAGTCTGTGCTCTTTGTGTTAAGAACGTCAGTGTAAGTTCTGCCTTGTGTTTACTGTCTAAAGCTAACTACACTTTTAATGTAGAATGGCAATAAAGCTAGGTTTTCCCGTAAGAGTTGGGAAGAGAGATGGAACAAATTCATTGTTACAGAGCAGGCATGTGGCTATATCGAGCAACGGCTCAATGTCCAAGTGGAGACCAGTGACCGAGTGGCATTCCAGGGGTCGGTACTGGGACCAGTGCTGTTTAACACCTTTGTTGGAGACATGGACAGTGGGATGGAGTGCATCCTCAGCAAGTTTGCCGATGGCACCAAGCTGTGTGGTGTGGTGGACACGCTGGAGGGAAGGGATGCCATCCAGGGGGACCTGGACAGGCTGGAGAGGTGGGCCCGTGCAAATGTCATAAAGTTCAACAAGGCCAAGTGCAAGGTCCTGCACGTGGGTCGAAGCAACCCCAAGCACAAATACAGGCTGGGTGGAGAATGGACAGAGAGCAGCCCTGAGGAGAAGGACTTGGGGGTGTTGGGGGATGAGAAGCTCAACATGAGCCAGCAGTGTGCGCCTGCAGCCCAGAAACCAACGTGACCACAGGTGTGGGCTGCATTGGGTATCGCTTGTTCTGCCAAGCCCTCAGTATCCTTAACACTTACCCGGATGTGTCCGTGAAGTCGTTAACTCTTAAGATATGTACAGTGTAAGTGAAATGCCCACAGATAATAGGAATTGATACTGTCTGTGGTAAAAGTAAGCTGAATAAAAGACTGAAACTCTGCTGGGAGATAGCAGTATTATTGAAAATAACGAGAAGAAGGTGGAAGTTTTGTCCTGTGATTTCTGTGGCCTATTTGTAATAGTTTTGAAGTACGATCAAAGATGCACTTAGGAGTTCAATCTTAATTTAATCTGATTGTCAGCAAAAAGAGTCAAAGTTTACAGACATTACATGAAACTAGATTATCACAGAATGATTTTGCATTTGTACTGGCCTTTACTCTCTTCAGGTACTTTCCAAATGTTTAATTGTGGTCAAGAATCATCAGAAAATGAATGCATTATATTAAAAAAAAATTGTAATGCGTAATGTCGAAAGCATTATTTTAGAGTTTAAAATGGTAGTGAGATAAAGCAGTTTACATACTCTTTCAGTTAAAAAAGATTGTAGGTAATCGTACAGAACCCCAGATTCTTGCAAACCTTGTTGAATTGCAATTCTGCAGAGCGCAACTCAGCTATAGAAATAGGCACTTTGGGGAAATATTGTGTGAAAACTGAGCAAAAACCAGGGACAGCCCAAAGCCAGTGCCCAGGCTCCTGCTTTTAAAGGAACTTTAATGCCTTACCTTGTAGCTTGATACCTTAAAGCTTAAATATCCGACTCTGTTTTGCAGACAGAAGCGGTCTCCGCCAGCCAAGAAACCAGCAAAGATATTTCACAATGGATGTAGACGATGAAGAAAACATGAGTAAGATGTGCTTATTTACCCAGTACTAATTGTTTCTGAAGGTGACTTTTTCTCATGAGCACAGGGAGGACTGCGAAGAAGCAAATTAAAATTATATCTTTGTATGTTTTAAAATATGGTATAGAAGAGTGAATTGGAGGTTTTTGCATTAAAAGATTTTTAAAGATATATGGTTTTATGCTAGTCTAGTTACACCTTGTGTCTCATATTTTTCTTCCAACAGCTGATTAATCAAGCAAAATATTTTTCCTGCTTTGAACCAGCAATGAAGAAGAGAGGGAGAACACTGGTAGTGCCAATGCTGAGGGTTAGGGAGGGGTGAAAAGGGAGGGGTGAGGTGAAGGAGATGGAGCTGAAGTGCATAAAATAAATGAGGGAAAGCAGAAATGAAAGAAGGAAAAGCAAAAGGAGGAGCTAGAAGAGCTCCCACAGGTCTTACATGGATGATTATTCTCATTAGATACTAATTATTCCAACCCTGAGCTACTGAATTATTCAAGTGCGTTTAAGCATAAAACCAGTCAAATATCGTGATCAACTTGATGGATACACTGGCAAAGTTCTGGGAGGTTGCTGACTCTGGTATAATTCAGATCTGATAACCTGTGGAGAAAAGGGTTCTTATAAAACACTGTAAAAATCTTTTTAATATTATTTGCCTTTCAACTATCTTTTTTTGTGAATGAGAGAAATGTTCTGTTGCTTGCTATGCTGATGTGCTGTGCCTGACTGTAAATAATTGTATATGATATAATAACAAATGTGCTTATTTTTCCCCTAAGTGACAACAGCTAAATGGCTCATTTCTGACAGCTGACAAGTGTAGGAGGCTTTGGAGCGGAACAGTTGTAGTTCAGTCTGAAGGAGTTACAGATTATTTTCATTGGGAGATAAAGAAGCTAGATCATGTGTTCAAAAAACCAAAACAACCAAAACAACACAAAAAAACCCCAAACGAAAACCCCCAAACCCTAAAAATATTAACTGGACTAGAATGTGTCTTTCTTTCTCTTCAACTGACACGGTGCAATCAACTGGAATATGCTTTCTAACAGTTTCTTTTCCTTGATACAAAAGAAATTAATTCAGATAGTTGCTTTAACTATTTCTAAAAGTGGTCTCCCTAAGGAGGACTTCAAAAAAGTAAGAGCTGTAATTGGGTAATTCACAGAAGATAATTTTTTGGGATAAAACATCCCCTTATCTCAATAAGGAGTATATCTGAGTGTGAATCAAAGGTGCCTTCCTGAGCTGGGGCAAATATCATCTCTCCACAGGGGCATTCTGTAAGCAAAATACTCAATTTTTGTCTCCTTCTGGGGTTTTTTTGTGTGATAGTGCATCAATATGGGAAACCATTTACTGAACTTTTTGCAGAGATTTTTTAATATTTTTTTAATCTTTCTGTGTTTTTGTAACTTAAGATTGTGAAGTGCGGTATCAGAAGTTGCCTGTTACATTTTTTTATTATTTTATGTAACTCCTTTTTGGGGAGGTATCTTACAAGAAAGAAAGGTGGACATATGCAATATTTGTAGCTTGTAGCTGCATAACTAGACTTGCCCTGCAGAAACCAGAATTAAAATTGTATTGGTGTAAAATAGCTATGAGGTTACATTAATGTCCCCCAGAAAACAACAATATTTTAGATTCTGGGCTTTAAAAGGTCTTCCTCCTTTATTCATTGAACATAGAGGTGTTACGAGAGGTTTGTGGAAAGATTTTTTTTCTTTTTTTTTTAGAATGTTTTTATTTGTTTTGCTGTTGCTTATCGTGGACGGTATGTCTGCAGCACTCTGAACGCCCCAGGAATGGGCTAGAAGCCCATCTGCATATTATCTCAGCATCAATACAATAGAAATAAATCATTTGCTAGGTGTAAATTCACGCTGTTGCCTATATGTATTACCTTGCAGGCAAGGGAGAAGTGGGGCATTTTGCAAAATACTGGGAACACTCGCATGTGGCTGTCCTGACCTTTCTCTTTGGTCATTTTCCCCCTTTTTCTAAAAAGATGCTCAGAAGCGATCACTTTTTTTTTTTTTCCTGCTTGTCTTTTATTAAAAAATGACTTATTTAGAACTTCCCCAGGCCAGTAAATGAGAACAGCAGTGTAAGGGCTAGCTAGAAACATCTTTTGGTACAGCTAAGAGTCACCTAAATTTAAATAGATGTGTTCCAGATCCGTTAGAACAGGGAGAGTGTTGTTGCTCAGCAAGCAGGTAATGGAACTTCCCTAATGGATAAAGCATCTTAATTACAGGGAATAAAACCAAAAATAAATGAACACGCTTGGATGGAAGATTTCTTTCTTTATTAGCACGAAAATTTCCTTTGCCCCTTTCCTTTTTCGAGTGCTTTTGGGTTTGTAAGCCCCTCAGACAAGGTTCTAGGGACAGGACTTCTCTTCCACTGAAGTTGGTGGCATGTGATACTGTCAGCTGTGATTTTTACCAAGACAGCTTCCACAGCCATCCATGAAATCTCTAGTCAAAGCTGCCAACTATTTTTAGTGACCAGAAAATAAGCTAGTCTTATGAAAAAATGTCTTATTCCTAAATCATGAGTGGTATTAATGTTTAAGAAAGCAGGATCCCATTATCAAGTGTTTATATCTGTGTTAATGCTTCTTTAAAGCAGCCGTGATGGACCTCAAAAGGCTTTCTAAAGAATTCACTCCTTGAAAACTTGTTTAAAGACTGGAAGACACGTCGACTTGAAAGTATATTTAAAATCTAGGATTAAGATGGTTTTAAACCTTTTGATTTTGGGCTGTGTTGGGAGATCCGCCAAGACTGTGTAACCATTCTGAGGCAGGACATGCGCCATTAACATACGGTCACTTGTCAACCCCAATGAAAGTTTAATTACTGAACGCAGTGATTTTTTAAAAAAAATAATTCAGATAGTAATTTTTTTTCTCCTGACAGCTCTCTCCTATGCTTTATACTTTCTAATAATGTGTTAATATTCACACCTCCAAATCAGACTGATAGACTTGGAAATGTTTTTTAGAAAGCACATGGAGTGGTGGTCCACATCTGCCATGAACTCTGCTTTAGAGGAACAAAATTTTGCTCCTTTTGAGTACTGATGCTCCCAGCTTGAACTATGATGGCTTGCTTTCAGGGGGGGAAGATGCCCTCCCGTATTCTCTTTGGAATGAGAGAGAGACTCCCCAAAATCTCTAAAAGAAGGTATTAATAGAATGAAAATGAGTAGGACAAGAAGAACACATATCCAGTGCATCCATCCCTGGGTCCGCTGCTCTGCGAAGAAGAGGATGAGCTCAGGACAAGGGACGGTTAGAGCCCTGCGGTGTAGAAGAGGGATGAGAAGGTTGAAATATTAAAGATATCTGTAAAATCATGAGTGGCACAGTGTGTTTAATATTGGAAACAGTGAACTGGAAAAAAAAAAAGCAAATAAAAACCAACAGATGCTTTAAGTGAGACTAGCAGATGGGGGTTTGAAGCAAGAAGTGGGAGATGTTTTCATGCACTGTGTGTTGAAACTGTGAAACACATTGCCCGGGACATTGGGGATACAAAGGGTTTATGGGGTCTTGAAAAGCAATTAGAAAAATTATTGGGGGGAAAAAACCCCCTTGGTACCTGCCAGACTCCTGGGGACAGCCCGGGGCTGTGGCTCGCTGCTGGCTGAGAGGTTGTCGTGGGGACGTGCTGCTGTGACCTTGCTCTGGTTTCATACCCTCTCCTGGGCTCTGCCGGTGGCCCTGTTGCAGTTGGGGAGCTGAGCGAGGTGAGGATGAGCTTAGTAAAGTTGTTCTTAACTTCTCTAACCAGTTTAGGTGCTTGGAAAAGGGAGGGACATTTCTGAACAGCGGGGAGAGGCTGAGCTGGAGGAGTTACTCCATGTCTGAATATGGACAGGTTAAATGAGATGGCTTCTCCGACTTTAACAGGTAGTGACAGCTAATCTTACTTTTTTGACTAATCTGTCAGCTCTTCTCCAGCCCTGAGATAATTTGGGGACCTCACCACTGCTGGGCAGGACAAGGTAAAGAAAAGGGCTGAAAGCACATCTTCACCCTCAGCCTGAAAAGTGGTTGCTCTTTCTTGCAGTCTGGTGACTCTGCGGGTTGAAACAAACCCGGGTCCTTCTGGTTCACACGGAAAGTCTTTTTCTTTCCATCACGTGCAAGGCTTGGATTTGGATCACCTTCACAGTGTAGAAACTTGCCTGCTTTCATGGTCTCTGGGTTTGACTCAGGCTGCTAGCTCCCTCCTTGCTTTCTCTCCTAGTTTCTTCCCCCCTCCAGGTTCTCCAAAGCTAACAAGCCTAGTAGCTCTCAGGCAAGTAGTTTTCTTCCTTTCTTTCTTATTGAGACAAGGTAAGCGTGTAAGTTTCTTTCCTGCTTCCTACAAGTCCCCCCTCTCTGTCCGGGCATCGTTTCCCCTCCCTGTGGATGGATGGATTAAGATGTTCCTCCAGCTCCTGTACTTACGTGCAAAAGTTCTTTTTTTTTTTTAACGTTCAGCTGGAGTCTGTCCAACTCTTATTTTCCTTCTGTGGTTTCCACAGGTACTGGTAGTAGACTTCATATAAAAAGAAAGATAAAATCAGAGGCCATTAGTTAGTGTTAACTAAATGATTTTTGTTTAGCTTAAAAGTCATTTATTGGCTGATAGCAAAGTCCTGGTGCCACGAGCAAGAGCAATGTTCCCGAAATGATGTTTTAGATGAGATGTAATTTTTGGAGATTACAGCTTCAGGTAAGAATCTCACTGTAAGGAAAGACTTTAAAAAAATCACTTTATTGTCCTTAGATTCCTTCACAGGACTGTGAATCACAGGATTCCTGTGAAGGAATCTAAGGACAATAAAG
>NW_010098934.1:0-6583 GCF_000699245.1 Pterocles gutturalis
CTTTCCCCCTGCTTCCCACCCCCCCAGCCGTAGGATCCAACCCACCACATCTCTATGATGCCAATAAGATTGTACCCCTGCAGGCATTCACACATCTCCAGTTCCTCTTGTTTATTCCCCATACTATGTGCATTTGTGTAGAAGCACTTAATTTGTGCTCCCAAAGAGGCTGGACCTCCTGTGTGTTGCTCTCCAGCCGCCCTTATGCCAGCCTGTGAACTTTTTCCAGGGTCTGGGCATTTGTTGATCATTGGAGTGGTAAGAGTGGGATGGATTAAGTCTCCCCTCTCCCAGCAATATTAGTTTAAAGCCTTCTTCACCAGGTTGGCAAGCCTACAAACAAAGATTCTTTTCGTTCTTTCGAACAGATGGATCCCATCAGCCCCCAGTAGACCAGGCTTCTTGAAGCAAGCCCCATGATCTAGGTAGCCAAACCCCTTGGTGTGCACCACTCCTGCAACCATCTGTTGGTGTGCCAGATTCTATCTGCCCTTTCATACCCTTTCCCTTCAGCTAGGAGGATTGAAGAGAAAATCACCTGTGCTCCAGATCCCTTTACTGCCTCTCCAAGAGCTCTGTAATCTTTCTTAATGCTCCTCAGGCTCCTCCCCCACATGAAACAACAGTAGGGGATAATAGTCGGTGGACCACACGAGATTTGGTAGCCTCTTGGTCGCATTTCTAACACAGGCCCCTGGCAAGCAGCACGCCTCTCTAGAGAGAGGGTCAGGTTGACAACTGGGTGCCTCCATGCCTCTCAGAAGAGAATCTCCTATTGCTATCACCCGTCACTTTTTCTTAGTCAAGCTAGTTGTTATGCTAGGAGCAAATTGGGATGCCTTGCTCGGCTCCAGTGTTTCTTGTGGTACAACGGGTCCTTTCTCTTCAGCTTGCAGAGCAGTGAAATGATTCTGCAAGGGCACTTCAGCCTTTGGAGGAAGCCTCTTCCTCCTGTTGGTCCTTGACATTGCCTTTGCAGGCTTCCGTTCCTCTGCATTACGGGCTTCCACCCTGTCTGCGGTAGCAGCGCCCCTCTCTTTTGTACTGGTGGGATGGTTTTTGGTTCTTTATCCATGGGCAGTGGCACCACAGGAGACTGCACCTGGAACCAGTTGCCTGTCTCAGCGTTCCTGACACTACGCAGCCTTCTCACTGCCTCCTGCAGCTCAGCCACCTGCCACAGGAGCTCCTCCACCTGGGCACACCTTTTGCAGGCAGGTCTTCCCCCTGCTCCAGGGGAAAGGTCCGGGCACCCCCTGCAATCCAAGGTCTGCAACGCAGCCGCTCCCTTCCACAGCTCCATCTGGGTGGAGGCATCACTCACTGCAGGGGTAGATGGGGCAGATAAGGTGGCATGTTTATTTTTTTTTCTTTTACACTGTCTTACTAGAATGAATCTCTCTGTTTCTTTTCTGTTTCACAGAAGAACTATTCGTAGTGGCTCATATTTTGAAGTCAGATAATTCAAGCTTTTGCAGTTAGAAAGGAATCCAGTTAATCTAACCAGGATTTTTCCAGTAAAAGAAGTTGATTGGTCAAAATGACCAGTTTTTCACTCAATCCTAGACACACATTTTGACAGAGATGCAATTTCTTTTAAAAACGGACACCCACTATGACCATTTGTGACACTCATCTGGGATGCGGGACTACAATGATCTTAAGACAACAACTCAGAAAAGGCAATCAAACCCAATGTGCTTTTTAATGGATTGCAGCTATTTTCTGGTAGGATGCTAGCATGTTGGTTGTAGTTATCCACATTAACTTCAGCACAGCTTAACTTACAGCTCTTCACCAATGCCACATAGAAAAAAATATGTAATGTTCAGGAAAGATTTCACCATCACATAATCATAGAATAGTTTAAGTTGGAAGGGAGCTGAGGAAGGCATCCTGTTCAACCTTAGCTCAAAGCAGAGATGACTTAGCCCAGGTTTCTCAGGACTGCATGCAGTCAAATTAAATATTTCCGAAGTTTGAGATTCCACATTTTCTATGATCAACTTGGTCCAATGTTTGACTGCCCTCATGTTGAAAAAAAATTCCCTTATGTGTGTAATTAAAACTTCCACTGTAGTTATACCTTTGTAATATAACTACAATGGCAGCTGAGATAAATGGGAGAAGTCAGAAATATGCAGATCATCTGTGCAGCAGGAAGGGACGTACTTGGATATGGGGTAGAATACATCTGGATTTACTCTTCTGCTGCTTCCTGAAGATCTTTTTCAAGCCCGGGATTGTGGCTTGTTGATAAACTGTGTGGATACCAACATTTACATACTCAAAAAGGAGTGAGCCCACATTTGAAGTATTCTGTAGAAAAAGGGTAGGTAGCCTAGGCTGGTGTACGTTTCAAGTCATATTTAGTTTATAGAGAGGGAACCAGCACAAGTCACTGGAAAGATGCGTCTCAGAAGATGGTGAGCTTGTGCATTCAAGTGTCTTTCAAAAGGAAACTCCATAGATTCCAAATGCCTTGTGTGAGTGAAGAAAAGCTCAAAAGAACAATTCTTGACTCAAGAACAAGGATGTCAAAGGACTAGTCTCTCAGTTTTCAAGTGATATCATTTTAATACAAAGCAAAAACACTTTGAGGTGGTAAAGTTTAAATGAAAAAATACAAATACTCATCTTCTTCACACTATTCCATGTTTGTATCTTTTTTTTTTCACTATACCTCTGGTCTTATTGTTTAATTATTTCTGTTTCTGACACAGCTTTTAATATCTGCAAACAAGAACAGCTAATTTATGCAACACTTCTGAGAACCTAAGTCACATTTTAGTTCAGGTCTTTTGAACTAAAGTATATTCCATGCTCTTAAAGGTCTGGAAAACAGTCAATGGGTGAACTTCCTCCACATGTCAGCATTGACCTGAAACAACTTCAGTATTCCCAATCTTACCTCCTTCAGTTCACTGAACAAGTTCATACATAGTTTTATTTTTTATTCAAAAATTAATTACGCCAAAGCTACCAATCTGAACTTCTACTTCAGCATTGTGCTTAAATTTGATTACTCATAATTTAAGGGTTGCGTGCTTCCACTGAAGCCACAGTGCCTTTGATACCACTTATATCTAGTGGCTAGCATGCCATTTTTCTAATTTTTGAGTGAGGTTTGGAGGTTATTCCATAATTTTTCCAAAACCTTTAAGTTTGACTTACAATGACAGTGGCACTTAAGTCAGAGGTTGTTAAATCCTTCACATAATCTCTAGGGTTATTTTAGGATTATGTCTGAAAATCAGAATTGAACATTCTACTATAGAATTACCAAGGAAAAAAGTAAGCATCAATACAACCATTGAACCTGTAGAATTCAATACTACACAATCAAATCTTTCAAGAGTAACACTTTTTTCTTGTTTTTATTTTTGTAAGACAGCACTGAATGTGACTGAAGAAAGTAAGGTACCAAATTGTCAAAAATAGTTTGCTTCCTTGTATTTTTATTTAGAAAAAAAAGGATGGGAATGACAGACCATCAAATAAAGAATTAATATCCTAACATTGCACTGTATCATGTCACTTAGTCAATATATGTCAATGTTGAATTATGTGATATGATACAACACTCATCGGAATGCTATTTTGCAGGATAGTGCAACACCACTTAACCTGGTTCCGATTCTGGTTAAAGAAGCTCTACTGCTTCTCAAGCTTAAGTAAAACTGTTCTAAAAACCTTCAATAAAAAAAAAACCTTAAAAATACTTGAACATCTATCAAAAAATTGTTAAAAGTTTCATCTTATTTTGTTTATAATTCTGAACAAAGTACAACTTTTAATGTTCTCTTATACAGTAAAGTGCTATATTCTTGGAGTCATTTAAGGTGGAAAGGACCTCAGGAGACTTGTAGTCCAACTGCCCACTCAAAGCAGGATCAGTATTTCAATTCAGGAAGGGTTGCTCAGTGCCTTGTCCAGTCAGGTCCTGAAAACTCTCAAAGGACAGAAGTGTTACAGTCTCTCAGGGCAACCCATTCCTGTGCTTAATTAGTCTCATGGGGAAGAATCCCATCTCAGTGTATGACTATTCCCTCTCACCCTGACTCCAACTCCTTGGTCAACTCTATGTAGCTGCTGGGAGACTGTTTCGGCCTGTTACTCCCCCAAAGGTGAGCAAACCTCAGTCCCACAGCCTCTGTTGGCAGGACACTGACCATCCTGGTTGCCCTCTGCCAAACTTGTTCCAGTTTAATTTACACCTTTCCTGTATTAGGAAAACTGGCTGCAGTATTTAGATACCATCTAACAAGTGCTAAGTAGAGGTGGACAATTACCAACCTCAACCTCGGGCCATTCTTCTGTTCACACAGCCAGTGCACTTCTGGTTCTTTGTTACTGCCCTGGTGCACCACTGGCCCCTACTCAGCTTGATGCTCACGAGGGCTCCCAAGTCATCTCCACAGGGCTGCACACTGGTTGAAATGCCCTCAGACAGTCACTGACAGGGGACCTACCTTTCCAAGGCTCAGCTTGTATCATGGTTGAATTTCATCAGGTTCTAGCTGGCCCTTTTGTGCAGCTTACCCAGGTCCCTCTGAATGGCAGCCTGCTTCAAGTGTGTTCAGTTCCCCAAGGCTGATGTGCACAAACTTCGTTACAGTGCACTCTGTTGGTCCCAGCACAGAACTCTGCAGTAATCCATTTGAAACCAGAATCCAGCAGAAGATCAAATCATTAACCACTATCCTTTGAGCCCAAATGAAGCCAGTTTTCATTTAATCTAGTTGGCCATCCATGTAGACTATAACATCTCAACTTGCAATTAAGGATGTTGGGAGAGACTGTGTTGAAAGTTTTTTTAGAGTCAAAGTCAACATCTGCTGTTCTCCTTTCATCCACATATCCAGTAATTTCATTACAGAAGGAAATGAGGCTGTTCAGGCACAATTTACCTCTGGTATCTCTAGGCTAATGTTTCCCATACATCCTGCTCTCCTTCATGTACCCAGAAATGTGTCCCAAAAGGTCTCACTCCGTGATTTTCCCAGAGACTGAAGTAAGGCTGATGACCAGCCTGTAGTTCTTTGGATCACTCTTCTGGCATGTTTTAAAGATTAGTGCAATATTTGCCTTTCTGTAGGTATCAGAAACATTCCCTAATCTCCATGACATTTAAAAGGTGACAGGGAGCAGCTTTGAAAGGCCATCAGACAACTCTGTTGGCATCTTCGGATACAAACTTAGTTCCATGCACTAGATACCTGACTTGCATCTCACTCTATGCTGGCAGCTCCTCTTCTGCTGGAACCCTGCCTTTAGGCACAAAGATCTGGGAGACCTTGCTGGTGAAAACTAAGGCAAAAAACGCATTGAGTATTTGTACTTTATCTGCAGCCATTTTCACTGAAATCAGTCAGCCTGTTGAGCACTGGGTCCACATTTTCACTGTTTATTTTTTTACTGCTAGAATAGTGACAAGAGCTTTTCTTGTCCTAGATATCCTTTGCAAGTCAAAAAGGAGGGAGTCTTGGGTTTCCTGATAGCATTCCTCCATATGTGGGAAACAGCTCTACAGCCTTCCTTTGTAGCCTGTTCTGACCTCTACCTTCTTTTTAAATCTGTTCAGCTGAGCTCAGTCATGCATTCCCTGTTTAGCCAAGCCAGTCTCTTGAGTCACCTATACATTTTCCTGAGTATCATGTTTGCTGCATCAAGGCTGCCATTGATTATCTCACTCCCAACTAGTTCTTTCTTGTTTGTAAGTAGTAGATCCAGAAAAGTCACTACCACTTTCTGGCTCATCTAGCTTCTGTGACAAGCAGTTGTTCACAGCACACTCCAACACTCCCACCCCTACCCCCTATATTGCCTGTGTGCCAGTGAGCTGCCCTTGCAGCAGATGCCAGGGAAGCTAATGTCTCCTGCAAAACAAGGAATGATGACACAAAGACTTCCTTGAGTTACTTAAAAAGGAATTTTGTCCACTTCCTCAACTGTTAGGGTGGTTGGTAACAAACTCTCACCACAAAGCTACCCTCCCTGTTCTCTGCTCTGGTCCTGACCAGCACAGTTTTGGCCGACCTGCTGCTCATTGCATGGGGTAGCCTGGTTTACCCAAGCTGCCTATTGACATGAAGACCCTCCTCCTACCATTCCCTTCCTGTCTTGACTAAAGAGCTTATGTCCATCCATTGCAGAACTACAGCCACACAACCTACCAAGCCACTCCACAGTTAATGCAGCAATGTTATATTTCTGCATCCTCACATGAAGCTCTCACACCTTCTATTTGTTGTGTTTATCTATGTTACCATAAAATATTTCACATAATCTGAGTTGTGTAAATGGCAAGTGTCCTAGTAAGTGCAAAGCTCTTTTTTTTTTTTTTTTTTTTTTTTTTTTTTTTACAGAGACTTTGTGTTCCATCATAATAAGGTTTTGTGTTCTGAGTGCATAACTGTGGTTAAGACTGTACAGATCTGTTTTCACATTTACCATTACATACTCAAAAAGCAGTGAAATGATTACAAGTTGGTGTTAAACTCTCTGGTGAGTTCAGACTAACATTTCTAGTATTTTTAAGGACTCCTTGCTGCAAATCACAGAATCACTGAATGTTAGAGAT